>NC_059128.1:72415527-72615527 GCF_020740605.2 Lemur catta
TGGGGGTCGCAGGAGTAGGCACACACCTCCGTCAACAGTCAGTTTCTTCTGCCCAGGCTGGAAATGGTTTTAACAGGCGGTAAAATTTCATCTTGCGGTGTCAAATTGGGGTCATTTTAGGGTTAGAGTTCTCAGTGTCCGAGAGGAGCTGTCCAGCTGCGTGGGGACTCATTAACTGCAAAAGATCTGTTTCAGTAAAAACAATTCAAAGACAATCAGAAGGCTAAAGACCCTCTACAAATCGCATTTTACAAGTGCCCCAGAACAAATATGGATGGTGAAACCTATTTCTTCAGAATCCCAAATCAGCTACTTAGCTCTGGAGTGGGGGTGGGGGCACTGCATAAAAAAGAGGTGAAAGGGAGGGGACCAAGCCGGTGAGGATGAATGGGAGGAGGAATCGGGCCTCTCAAATTTGAGAGTCTGTTTTTAATCACCTCTTTCTTATTGAAGCATCCCTAAGACTTCTGAAAACTGCTTCTTTTCTATTCTTCCTTTTCTTTTTTGACCCAATGTGGAAAGCTATTATAGGTAACATTTAAGATTTAAAAGGAATAATTGAATCCTGCTATAGTTCTTTAATTTGAAGGTCATTGGCTTTACAGAGAGTATTTAATTTGAAACGAGCATTTATGAACCCAGACTCTATTTTAGGTGAATTTGCCCACACTCCATGAGGAGTTTGCGTGGCTGTTTCTTTTTCTTTTTCTTTTTTTTTTCTAGAAAGTTATAGATCCTTAGCACAGATAATGCCAAATTCCTCAGAACTGTGAGGTCCAAAGTGTTAATCTGTGTATTAAAATCACCGGATTTAAATCCTTTTTGTATTCTTACAACAGTTAGAACAATTGATGCCTGGCTAGAGGAGCAAATAAATACAACCTTAATCTTGTTTGTAACTTTAGTTAATGTTTTGATTTGGAATATTTTGGATTAAGTAGATTTTTAAAAACTCTTCAAGGTTAATTTTTATTTTTATTTGAGGAGGTTCTACTTATTGGTTTGGAAGAAAGAGATGACTTATTACGTTGATTTTAAAAATTCCTTTAAGTAAAAGGAAAGTGCAATTTTAAAATGAGAAGCTACATGTGTGAAATGTCAGGGATTTTAGGATAAAACGAAATCAATACTTTTAAAAAGTATCATTTGAAAAAAGTTTTCTTTCTTGCATTACTAAACTGAGCAAGTAAAAGGGATCAAAAAATGTTTTATTCTCTTTCCCTTTCTCTCTGGACTCCACCTCAGTCCTCAGGTCTTCTTTTTCCATCCCTAGCACTTTTCTTTGGCTTCTGAATGACACAGTGAATTTTTGTAGTCTAGCTCTTTTCTCCAAGCTTCCCGGAGTATTTCTAAATTGTTATTCAAGGAGTTTGATTGTGGCCCTGCAGAAACAGCCCTGAGCCCAACATCTCTGGGACAAAGGCGGAGGGGATGTCTTCTGCTCAGACCTACTGGCTGACAGTTGGAATTTTTGATATATATTTTATTTGGCGTTTCCAATAATGTGTTTGTCTCTCCTTCCCCACCCCTTGCAGCCATCTATTACTTTAAAAACATCTCTTCTCCATAAACCTCCGCTCATCCTTGTGAACTGTTTTTGACCTTCCCAGCAGTGTAACCAGCAGCTCTGAAAGTTGGACTACAAAAAATTCCACTCATTTCCTTACCTGTTAACTTTGGTCATTCTCTTCCTGGGGGGATCAACAGAGAGAAGGGGATGTGTTTGTTTGTTTACTTTGTTGTTGTTGCTGTTTGGTCCTTTACCCACTTAGGCTTTCTACCATACATTCCCCCCCCCATTAATAACAATAAAACACCCCACAATTTATTTTTAAAATCAGATATAGTGGAATCATTGTACTTTCTTTCCTTTTGCCCTCTCATTTCTTATTTCTCTCAATTTTAGCTGCTTCACCATCTCTCAGAGAGAAAGGATTTCAATAAATAGCCCTCTAGCGCTATCTGGCGGGACTCCAAACGCGACGAGCGCTCGTTCTCGCTGTCTCTTCCTCCTTTCCGCGCTCTCTTCCTTCCTCTCTTTCTTCCTCGCTCCTCTTTCTCTTGTCTCTTCCTCTATCACGATTCTATTTCCCCTTTTTCATTCCTCCTGCGGCCCCTTTTTGTAGTTTCTACCTCCACTTCCAGGGCAGACGGCTTGGAACGACCCTGCCAGAGGCTGATAAAGCTCGCAACTAGCGGATGCTCCCGCAACGGAGTTCTAGCCCCCACCCCCTCACCCACCTTAGGTCACACACATCCATTGCCTTTGATTAGCTTCTTAATGTTGCCTAAGGTGTTGCTCAAGTCCCAGCGTCTCAGCTGGCGGTGGTTTGGAGGGGCTTACAACTGCATTTGTGAAGTTTGGAGGAAAGAAAGCAGACACTGGGATCCCGGGCTAATGGAGCCCAGCTAAGTTTTGGGACCGAAGGCCCCGTCTCAGTGCGGATTTGAGGAAGGGTCATGGCTTCACAGGGGTGCGAACGGCGCGGCGCCCCGCCGTCCAGAGAGTAGGGGTGAGAGCGCTCTTCCACGGCCTCCTGCCGGATCCGAACCTCACAAGGCACTGCTCGAGTTTGCATCTTAGGCCTGACCAGGATTTTTTTTTTCCCTTCAGTTAACCTACGTTATCCCCTGCACCTCCCTCCTCTCCACCACACCAAATTTGGAGAGGAATGGGAAAGAACTAGAAAACCCACAGCGCAAAAGAGAAAGCCAACAGTTAGAAACTGCGGCAAGAAGCACGCGTGGGGATGCAATACTCCCAGCATCTTACCTCCTTTCCTGCAATTTGTTGGTCATCGGCTTTATTTGTGGTTTTTTTTTTGTTTTGTTTTGTTTTGTTTTTTTAACAGTAGCCTGTAAACACTCAGTGGTGTGTGGGGAGGTCAGAGGGGCTAGGGGCAGAGGCAGAGGTTCAACTCAGACTTGGTGTTTTAGATTGGCACTGGCTGTATCCATACTTTCTTAAAATTCTCATTCTCTCTTTCTCTCTCTTTCTCTCTCTCACCACACTCTGAGCCTGAGAGAAATTTCCAATCTTCCCTTTGAGCAAATCTCTTCCATCTAATCCTTGAAACAGAGGAAAGGATATGGGGTCTGAGGGAGAGTTATGATTGTGTTTTCTAAAATTTAGTTTTGACTTTGCAAAGTAAAAGTGAGGACTATATCCCTCATACACACCCAGTTAATGGCTAGTTCAGGTGAGAGGACCTCAGCCTGTGGTATCTATGATCAACCAGACAAAGACCCCCTCATGACAAAATAGAATAGAAAGGAGAGGGGAGGGTGACACAATCATAGGTTCTGTTCTCCAAGAATTGCCCCCCACCTCTATCGCTGAAGGAAGAAAGCACAGTTCGGGTGTAATTAATTGAGGACTGTTATTAGGTCATCATTAGCCAAGGTGCAAATAATTGCAGCCCATTTTTACTTAAAATTGACCAGCCCCAGAGTGATAGATCGATTTGGAGTATAAAAATGATGTATCAAAACATCAATGTCGATTATTTGAAATATTGTAGTCGAATTTTTTTTATTGCTTCATCGGTTAAGTGTCTGAAAGTGCAGTGTTCAAACATATATTTATGTTGTCAATACTGTCAGAACTGTCAGTTTTACTATACCGGATTTGTACTACATTTCAAATATGCTCATTTACATAAAATGCCCACCCTAGGATTCCCCCCACCCCCACCCTATCTCTGGAAAATCCGTGTCAGTTTCTTCAAAGGATTCAGCAATCTTTGCCTAAGCTAAAGTGTGCACTGCCTCTTTTACTCAATTTTCCACATCGGATTACATGTCATTTTCACCATTTCTAACTTTCAAAGAGATCCTTCTGCCTTTCTCCTCAACTCTACCTACCCTAACCTCTTTTCGGAAATAGGATTGAAGCACTTGGAAAGCTTCAAATTTAAATACCCGCATCTCACCTCCAAATATACCATTTGGATAGAAAAATGGAAAAACCGGACTTCACTGTATTTGGCCAGACTCGGGCAAACCAGGCTCCACCAGGCAGACGTTCTCATACCGTCAGGGTCCATCATCAAATTACCTGGCAGATTGAAGTCTTCTAGGGAAAATGAATTTGGAAATATAAATACTTTTTCTTTTTACTTAAAAGCCTCTATGGTAGAGAAAGAAATAATACATATAAATGATCGGCACATTTTACCTTTAAAAGCTTTTGAACTCAATCTAAAGACACAAGTTGGAAGCAAAATTGACAGTTTTAATTCTACCCATTTTCACCTGGCACGTCAGATCAGAGGCAGCCGTTTATTTTATGGGGTGTGGATGGGAAAGGCAGATAGAAAGCTTGAATCTACTGAAGTCTCTATCCTAAAAATCACAGAGAAATTAAAGACTTATTGAAACACAAAATTCCATTTCTCTATAATCTCAGTTGATTAATTGAAATTTACAAATTCATATTCTTCCTAATTGTATGCTGTTTATATTTTTTTCACCAGGATTCCCTTCCGATCTGATAGCAAAGACAGAGCCACTTCTGGACTAGCTGTAAAGATGTGTTTTCGTTTGCAAAACACTGAAACACTTTTTATAACCTTTTAATGTATTTAAATAAGTCTATTTGGACATCAAAAGAGGCTACACATACAAAGATAGTTTAGCTTTATGCTGTCAATCCCAGCTTTAAAAAAAAGTCCAGAATGTGAGAAGCTTGATTATAGTCATCTTTGCCATAAATAAATAAATAATAAATAAATAAAAGTGCAAGGCAAAAGAAAGTTTCCAGCGTGCATCTGTACGTCTTCGTGAGCGCGTTTATAAACAACTTTCAGTCGGTGTTTGCGTGTTACCTCCCTCCTGCCACACACTCGAAGGCAGAAGCATCGAGGGATCGCCCCCAGAGAGCTGTGTTTACTTAGGTTTTTTTTAATCTTGCCGCCATGTATGACAAGTGTTACTTCAAGAAATTCATCAGCCTTCTACAGATACTTCCAGTTTTGCTGTAATGATCTGCAGAAGAGAACTGCCATCACTTTCTCACATCCCAAGGTGTTGCAGGAACTCGGAGAGAGGGGAGAGTGGCTGAACCGCTTAATTACCGTGGGGGAAGGAGGGGTGCATTGCGCGGACGGAGGGAGAGGGGTGTTGAGGAAGGAAGGTCCTTTACCAGGCTTGTACCTGGAAAAAGCTCCGGAACCCCTCTCTGCGGATATTTGGAAAAGGTATGGTTGCCATTTTTTTTTTTTAATGCCTTTGGGGAGAAGTGATACCCTTGTGTAACAATTAGCTCAGACAATAAAAATAATTGGAAAATCAGTTGGAATTTCTGAGTTTTTAATTACGTTTAATTTTGTACTAAGCCGTAAAATTACGAATGCCCCTCAATTAAACACTCTCCTCTTGTAAAGCGTTTAACAACAATTATTCCTTAATCAGTCTGAATGTGAGTCACAAATGGTGCTTTACCACATCAAAGGGACGTCCTTCGACGTTACCTTTTAGTCATAAGTAAGAGGATTAATTCCTATAATTAGAGGGATAAATATGTGCATAAATATATCTCTCACTCTCTCCTTTAAAAAAACAAAACAAAACAAAACACTTTCACTCTGTGTGAGACATGGCCGGCTCTGGTAGGGTAAGTGTTTTTAATTGTCCGCCTTTGCCTGATATCCCTTTGCTGACGGGTGACTGAGACCGAGGAGACTCCGGTGCGAAGCACAGGGCCCCAGAGGGACACCCTCACAAACACAATTACACACAGAGACGCACACCCGGGTCAGGCAGAAGGTACAAAGCTCAGGGTCCCGAGACTGCCTCCAACTCCAGTGCGATCCTCCCAAGACAATAACCCACCTCCCACCCTTGCCCTGCCCGACGCAGCGAGAGAGTTCTCTTCCTGTCGGCCCACTTGTCCAGAAGAGCGGGGTCCCTGCTCTAAACCCAAAATCCAGGTTCACTCTTCAGGCTACAAATAAAAATTGAGCATGACCTTTAAAACTCCTGTGTGAATATCTCATTTACCTAATGACTTTATGTCACCTAGGAAGAAGGTCAATTTCCTCTTAACCTTTTCCGCGCTGCTGCAGTAAGCATTCTTCCCTAATCAATGGTGGCTGGAATAATCAATTCCCATTTTATGATCGCTGACAAACTCAATCTCTGGGTGGGGTGCTAGCGCGCCGGGCTCGCTCCGGCGGGGACGGAGGTCTCTCTGGGTACGCCCAGCTCCGCCCGGCGCCAGGGGAAGCTGCTCTCTCCTCCGTCGAGTTCGGAGACCTTGGCAAACTTCCATCCCCCAACCGCCGGCGTGACTTCTGAGTTGTCACTAATCCGAACCTGATATTCACCAGAGCTCCTTCGGTCACCGACAACGCTCCCCGCTGCTGCTGCGGCCTCCCACCAGCCCCTCCTCGGCGTGTTTTCATTTCAAAGTCTGCAGGCAGGGATTGCCCCGACCCCGTGGAGTGTGTGTGTTTGTGTGTGTGTGTGCGCGCGCGTTAGTTTCATTTAATTAAAAAAAAATTATTTTTGCATATGCCTTCTTTAGCGTGGATCTCAGCTCTTTGCCTCTGTTTCAACCTGGCTAACTTTGCATAAACAAAGCAACAACAGCAGCTCATAATGGGTGGATTCCTGCGGGAAATGAAGGCAACTTGTAGCATTGCCTGTCTCTGTCTCTCTCTCTCCCTCTTCTTCCTCTCTTCCTCTCTCCTTCCTCTCTCCTACCTTCCTCCTCCTCCACTTTCCCCCACAATACCAGGACATCCTAAAAGATAGGTTGTTCAGATACCATTTTCCTTCTATTTAAGTTCCTCAACCCTTCCTCAGTCTGGGGAAATTACCGGGCAAATTACTAAATCAAAGCTCATTTGAAAGGTAATTTGGGATAAATTCACTGTTCTTTAAATTTGGAGGGCCCTAAATATGAGCCCCTCCCTCATTCTAATCTCATAAAGTAGAAGCTGACTTTTCATATACAGGGCCTGTTTGTAGAGAAGGTTCTCTTAAGGAAGGGTTCACCACTGGTCACTGGAGATTTTCTCCCTTATTCTGCCCTAATCCCATTTTCACCCACTACCAAGACATGACGAAACTGCTGATGACTACCAAGCCATCTGAAAAGCCCTGCATAGCTAGGGTTCAATGGCAGGAAAATCACTTTTGAAAAAAGATGTTCTATTCCCAGGTTTTTGAAGATTTCTTGTGAAGAGTCAATCTCTCAATATTGTTAGAGACTAGTTAACACTGAACCCCAAACTGGACTTTCTCTCCTGAGAGTGTTCTCTCAGGCCTGCCTTGCCTATGGTGACAATCTTTGAAAAGGTAATCAAATTGCTCCTTTTCTTAACTCAGAGTACCTCATTACTCCTGGGCAGACATTCTACTAAAATTGGGAAGTTTTTCTAACAATTGAAACAAAAATGTAACTCTTCCATGTTTTATCCCCCACTCTGATGTAAAACAACAACAACAACAACAAAAAACCAAAAAAGGCATTGAGTTCAAGCTGAGATATATCTGGGCCAGAACACTGACTGTTCAACACAACAGCCTCCTAAGTACTGTCAGTAACAGAGATGGCTGACTTGCCACCAGTCCAGCCTGCCCCAAACCTCCAGGTTCCATTTTTGCCTTGGGCTTGAGGTGTTGAAGTTGTAGCCACCAAGAGGCAGTCAGAACACGCCAGGTTCAGGACCTGACCTGGGATAGGAGGGTTGACTTCTCAGTATTGTCACATCCTTCTTGTTTCATACCCAGAAGTCCTTTTCAACTCTTTCTGAGTTAGATTCTGGATTTAAATGGGTGTTGAAGGTTGGTCCAACCCTGAGTCACAGTTTATAACACTCCGACTTTTAGATTTGTTTCATATTTCCAACACTGAGTTACACGCTTTCTTGGGCCACAACCTGTTTGTAGGTCAGGAAGTGCTTGTACAGGAAGAGTTTCCCATTACTAAGAGTCCTGAGTGGGGCTTTTATCTCTATTTGACAGAGGAGCAGACAGATTGGGGATAGGCCCCTTGACCTCAGATAATTACTTCAGTCTTCCCTCTTCAGCAAATTTAATTCTCACACGAGGAGTAATTAACAACCTCTGACTACTCATTCTATGAGAATTTCCTTTCCTTTTGTTATCTTAAGGACCTCACAGGGATATTGTAGAATATGTTTAATACTAGTTTTTAGTTTCACTTGATATAAACATCTTGCATTCTGCTTGCTTCTTCCACAATCTACTGGAACACATTTAACACAATCTTGGTCTGTCTTCTAACCCCAGCATGTGAAACTGGAAAATCTAATCATCAGTTTACTTCCCTCCCTACTCCCCACCCCTGACCCCAAGCATAGCTATCCACCAGACAACACTTTGCAAAACAAAAATTATTTAATTTTGCTTAATTAGGAGAGCATGTCATAAGAAACAAAAATTATTAATAGTAAAAAATGCTGTTCTCTCCCTTTGACTGTCTAACCACTTAGTCCCTACCAGCGACTCATTCAGGGTTGTAAATCAAAATTACATATCAGGATACAAGCCATAGTACTGGAACACAAAGAATGAGCACACAGACCACTAGGTTTTCAAAGGTGAGTGAGGTCTCTGCAAGACTCATATCCTAAGTGAAGAGATCCCTTGAGCCCAGGAGTTTGAGATCAATCTGGGCACAAACTAAAGAAGTTAGCTGGGCATGGTGGCATGCATCTGTAGTCCTAGCTACTTGGGAGTCTGAGCCAGAAGGGTCATTTGCTCCTAGGAGTTGGATGTTGTAGTGAGCTGTGATCATGCCACAGTACTCCAGTCGGGTGACGGCAAGACCTTGCTTCACACATACAAAAAAAAAAAAAAAAAAAAAGACATCTCACTCAAACATCTCTAAGGGAGAGAATTGAATCAGATCATTTTTGAGGCTGTTTTCTAACCGTAGAAGGACAAAATGGGACTACTTTATGGGCTGAAGAACAGTTAAGAGCTCAGACTCTGGAGTCTGACAAGAAGGGGCTGAATACTAAGTCTGTCCTGTGCTAATTGTGTACTCTTTAGTAAGTTACCTAACTTATTTAAACCTCATTAAACTCATGCATAAAATCAGCATAACAATAGTTGATATTCCTGGATATCTTCTGTTGACCCCTTCAAATCTATTCTTCTTTACTTTCTCTATCCTGCTCAGTTCCTCTGGTGGCAGGTTTTGGATAGTTTTAGAATGGCCCTTGTTTTCTGTTAGGTTTGCCCAAAATGGGTAGAGTGAGGTCTGGGTGCTGATTCCCAGGGTCCCTGCAGGCTGGCTGCATCCCAGCCACAGCTCAAGCAGCTCTCTTCCCAGAGTACCCGTTCTGAGGTCAGAACCGTGTTCCTCTCCAGTACTAGCCTTGGGGCACTGTACTGTCCCTTGTGGTTTCCTAACACCCTGCTCACACCTTTTTAATATGGTTCCTTCATTAAGCTCTCCTCAAATTACCCAATTTGATATGTACCATCTGTTTCCTGCTGGACTTTGACTGATACTCCTTATAAACGCATTTGGAGGATTAAAATTAAATGAGATAATGCAAGTAAAGCACATAGTGCAGTTCCTTCATACAGTAAGAGCTTAATAAATAGAACTTTTAGTTATGCTTACAGTTATCATCGGTACAACACCCTCATTTTATACGTGAGGGAATGGAGACCCAGAGCAGTTAGGGTATGCATTAAAAGTCTCATTGACTCAAGGTAGTAACAACCCCAGGGACCAAATCCCTGGACGGAGAGCTTGAAGTTCACTGCTCTTTCCACAGCATCTTGTTGAGAAAAACAGATGGGAGAAGAGAGAGATCTTTTTTTTCATAGATGTTGGAAAAAGGGTTAGATGAGCTAGAGGCCGAGGTGCAAGAGCTAATAAGCATCTTTACATGTACCACTGGATTTGTCTCTGCTAAGTTACTGTTGAAATAAAGCATGCTATTACAATATAGGATCCAGTGATTTCACTAAGAATAAAATGGGTATGCAACAGGGGGAGCAATGTATGCTTGACAGGATAAAAACAAACTTATGAACACATAATTGGAAGTTTTACCATGAGGCATAATAATGTTTTAAGACATATAGGGTACACCAAAAACAATCTTCAAAAAAAGGCTGATTTTTGAATTCACAGTGTAGATTAAGTATGAACTTCATAATTCTTTAGAATATACTACTGTGCTATGAATTTATATAGAACCAGAACACCAAATCTTACCCCACAGACATTCTGCAATTTAGTAACACTAATAACAAGATGGAAATGATTTAGTCATTAATTCCTACTTTCATTCAATCATTCAAGCAAATATTTATTGAGCTTATAATATTCCCCAGTAGCTCTTATGGGTGCTGACATATAAAGATTCATTAAGTATATTCTGGGCTTCAATGGGTTTATACAGGAAAATAGAGGTAGGCATATAAACAGATTTTGATATGAACAAAGGTAGAAATATACCTAGGTTGCTATGGGAGCTTCAAAGAGTTTGAGTCGGGGAGGGGCACTGAGAGTAGAGGAGGCTTTCTTCGGTCAGAACTAAGTCTTAGCAAAAGCAGTGTGTCTCAATACAATTACATTTTAGCTTTCCAGACCCTTCTCAATTATTGATATCAATTTATTGAGATTTAGCTTTGAATAATATAAGTATTAGTAATAAAACCAAAAAAGCATATGTAAAATTGTATTACACTTTACTGTAGGAGGTTGGCTCAGACATATGAGGAAACTGAGAAAAATTTAAATATTTCCCTTGGTGCCTAGAGTATATGATAGGAAAAGTAGAATTTATTTAACGATAAGAAAAGACTCCTTGGAAAACGCCACCTTCAAAGAAGATTGTATTAATGTACTTTACCAATTAGGCCTTATTTATATAATGAGTTGGGCCAGGCTTATTTGAGATATAAACATACAGTTTGAAAAGTAAGTTGGAACCTATGCATGGAGAACAAACATAAAGTAGGGCCATTCATTTGAGAACCCAGGATGCATTCATATACAATAGGACATGCTGATAAATACAACACAACTTAAGCAGGTTATTTTTATGTATTCATCACAAAATTGGTCATTTCCATCTCAATTGTAATTGACGCCTAAGTATAATTTACTTTACCACAGCAATGCTACTAAATATTTGTGTTGCTTTGTTGAAGTCCAAACCATAAAGTTATATAACCCTGGCTAATTCTCATTCAAGTTGCTCTTGTCCCCTCACCCTAATCATTCCCATTTGGTTCACTGTTTTTTTTGTCCACCTCATATCTCAAAATCCATTCCTACTCACATTAATTATGTGTATGTGTATATTTCTGCATAATTTCAATTTTAGCCACGCACATTTATGGCTACAACTTGGAATTTAAAATTACTTCCAATATCTCAAATATAGGAATTCAGAGGTTTTTTGAACCTACCATATCCTTACTCTCTATTAATACAAACTATTCTGTTTTCATGGTTACCTTCACTGTGTCTTCTGGTTTCCTAATCATTTTCTGCCAATCTTTTAGTCACATCCTGATTTATTTACTCTTCCACCCAGTTTAAAGCATTAAGAAATGTATCTTCTAATTTTCTCCTGTTTTAAAAGTAATATATACTCATTAAAGACAATATGGCAATGCAAAAAAGTAGAGAAAAGGAAAAAATGACCCATAGGCAAAGTATTCAAACATAATGGCTTCCAAAATTTTATTGTATTTCTGTGCATTTTTTCTATGCATAGTTTCTTTTATGTAGTTGTAATAGTACTTTGCATAAAATTTGCATTCTACTCAAGTGTTCAAATTCCTTATGATTATCAATTAAAATAGATGTCATCAACTAAATTAAATAGCTCACTTTTCCATTCCATTGTTATTGGACACTAAGTTTGTTTATATATTTTTTCATTTTTATATATAATTCTGTAATGAGCATCATCGGGTATGAAGATTTTTCAGAACTCTGAATTATTTTCTTAGAATGGATTCCTGAAAATAGGCTGGAGGGTATAAACCTATGTAAGTGAACATGGCAAAGCCTCTCTTACTTTTGAACTTTTTATCATGACCTCCATGACAATCTCCATCTTAATCATCAATTGTTTTCGATTCCTCTGGCTGAACAGTGAATTTTTGAGGGAAGACATCTTGAGTATATACTGCTCACATTTAATGCTCTAAATTCAGTTGTCCTCCTCGAGCTCTCTATTTTCTTTGGAGACTCATTCCTTTGACAATAACTCATTCTCTCCCCCCCTTCTCTCCCACTGTCCTTTTCGTTTCCCTTTCTTTTCATCTCCTTTCCTCCTTTCTTCCTTTCTCTACAAACCACTCAGAAACCCCTAACTACTCGCATCTTCTTTGTTCTCAGATGACTTCACTGCTTGCTCTACTGAAAACAAAAACTTCTGGTATGAGCTTTTCCTATTCTTTCTTTTCACCTGTTATTTCCCATTCTCTCAGTCATAACATTACTGTTTTAAAGAGTGATCACTTATTATTTTTTTACTTTTATTTTTAGTAAAATATTTGTTACATACAAAAGCATGTATGTAACATACTTATATGTTACAAAGTTTGATAATAGTAGAAACATTTGTTGTAAACTAGCCACTCAATTTAAGTAAGGCAACATTGCACGTACACATGTGTTCCTTCCTTTTCATTCTTTGGCTCCTTCTCCTGGGTAATTACTATCCTCAGTAGTTTTTCTATGTGTGTATTCCTAAACTATATATCTTTAATATAAATTATATATAATAAAATATTACATATATTATTATGTTAACATAGTAACCTCTCTCTTTATATTCACCTGTATTTTTATTGTTTGTGTATGCATTCCTAAAAAAATATAGTTTCATTTTGCTTTTTTTTTGAAAAATAGTATTATACTTAAGATAATTTTTCTGGATCCCTTTTTTCATTTTTGTGTGTGTCCGTAGTTCATTCTTTTTTTTATTTCTGCTCAATCTTCTTCCATTGTGTAAATATAGCACAATTTATTTATCTTTTCTTCTTTGAGCTGCTGCATTCTGGTATATGTTTCTTGATGTTCATGTGCAAGGATTTTTCTTGATTTAGATAATAAACCTAAGAGTACATTACCTGATTTTTTTGGTATTCAGATGGTCAAACTTCCAAAGTAATAAGAGATACTTTCAGAGTAATTGCACTAATTTACACTCCTGCTAGTAGTATATAAGACATCCTATTCACATCCTCCTTTCTTAACACTTGATAACCATTGCCTTTTTCTTCTTTTTTTTTTTTTTGCCAATCTTATAAATGTAAAAATGTATTTCACTGTAGTTTTTAACATGCATTTTCTGAATCACTAATTGGGCTGAGCATCTTATATGCTTTTCCTTTATTTACACTTCCTCCATTTTTGAAATACCTGTTTCCCTCATTTTTACACTGTGTCACTTTTTATTATTAATTTTATGAGTTTCATATTGCAAATATCTCCTTCCAATTTGTGGCTTGTTTTTTATTTTATTTGAAATATCTTTTGATGAACAGAAGTTTAAATTTTTCTCTAATTTAATTTGTCAATATTTTCTTTTGTGGCTTATGCTCTTTGTGTCTTGTCTAAAAGATTCTTTTGTATTCTGAAGTTACAAAGATGTTTGTATGTAAAATTATTTAACAAATTTGACTGTCTTTTCTTTTTATTCTTAAGTCTTTGCCAACAGGGAATGATTTTTGCATGTAGAAGTGAGATAAGAATCCACTTTCGTTTTCTCTGTATGGGTAACTAACATCCCAACGCCATTGCTTCCCCAGTGATCTTCAGCCTGTCTCGCTCATGTACCAGTTTATCTATAAATTCTTAGGGCTTTCAATGTAGATAATCATATAGTCTACACAGAAAATGACAGTTTTATTTCTTCCTTTCCAGTCCTGGGACTTTAATTTCTTTCTTTCTTTTTCTTTTCCCTTCCTTCCCTTCCTTCCACTCCTCTCTCTGCCTCCCTCCCTCCCTCCCTTCCTTCCTTCCTCCCCTCCTTCCTCCCTCCCTTCCTTCCTTCCTTCTTTCCTTCCTTCCTTCCTTCCTTCCTTCCTTCCTTCCTTCCTTCCTTCCTTCCTTCCTTCCTTCCTTATCTTATCTGGGACCAGATCTCCAGGACAATGTTGAACAGAAGCATTCTTAAATAGTGGGCATCATTATTTCATTCTTAATTCGAAATGAGTGTTTCTAGCATTTCTCCATTAAGAATGCTATTTACGGCAGGTAATTGATAACAATCTGCATCAGATTAAGGGAGTTGATTTTTCCGCTATGCCTAGTTCACCAAGAGTTTTTTTTTAAATTAGTGTTAAGTTTTGTTAAATGATTTTTGTGTATGTAATACCATGATTTTTCCCCCATTACTCTGTTGCTGTGAGTAATTTCACTTATAGTCTTTCTAATATGAAACTACTCTTGTGATTCTGGCTACATCAAAGTTGATCATAACACTGTGTTTATTGTATACAGCTAATTTAAAGTTAATAATATTTGCTAAGACTTTTGAATTTTTATTAATATGAGAGCATGGCCAGTCATTTCCCTTTATTCTTTTCTCTTTTTTTTCTGGAATTATTTTTTTTATCAACTTTGTCTAATCTTGGTAACAAGGTTATATTGGCCTCATATAATGAATTAGAATTAATGAGTGTTTTCCCCCATTTTTATTTTCTAGATAAGTTAGTATATGATTGAAATTATCTGTCTCTTAAAACTTGGGTGAAGCTTACTTCTAAAATAATATTGCCCTTCTTTTAAAGAAATATTCTTAATCACTTATCCAATTTCTTTAATAATTTTTATACAAAAATTCAGGTCTACTATTTCTTTCTGAGTCATGTTTGTTGGCTCAGTTATTTTATATGATTTTATCCATTTCATTTAAGTTTTCAAACTTATTGCATAGTGATGTATATTAGTCTTCTCACACTATATTTTTATGTCTGTTATATCTGTATGCACATTTTTTATTACTAATATTTTATGCTAGTATGGTTCTGTTGTGCTTTTTTAAACTTCCTAAATTAAATGCTCAGATGGCCCTAATAAATCAGTAGAAGAGAGAAGACATCATGGAAAGGCTGCTTGAATACAACCTCATTCATCCTTTTCCTGTTTGTCAATAATTTCAGTGATTCTATACATTTCACTTATGACTGATTTGCAGCTGATTTTGAAATATTTCTGATAAAGGAGTCCAACAAAGTCTCTTTAAGAGTCCTATTTCAACTTTGAATTAAAAAAATTTTTTTAAACTGGAGATATTCATTCAGTGTGGGGAGGTCAGAATTTTAACTTTGAATCACTTGATTCCTAAATACTTGTTTTTTACTGTATGTGTGTCTAATTATTTGGTCACTATGATTTATGAAATTCACATGTGTGTGTAAGATCAACAAAATATTCATGAAAGGTGTATGTTTTATGGCATTTGAAATATACAGTCTTGTTAATTCTTGTAGCAATATTTGGAAATATATGACCAATATAATTATTTTCACTTTAAATACAGAAAAATAAAGACACTAAAAAATAATTTTCTAAAAGCAGACCTACCATTTGATCCAGCAATCCCAATACTGGGTATCTACCCAAAGGAAAAGAAGTCATTTTATCAAAAAGGCACCTGCACTTGGATGTTTATCGCAGCACAATCCACAATTGCAAAGCTGTGGAATCAACCCAAATGCCCATCAATTCATGAGTGGATTAACAAAATGTGGTATATATATATATATATATATGTATATATATATATATATATATACATATATATATATATACCATGGAGTACTACTTAGCCATAAAAAGGATGAATTGATGCCTTTTTGCAACAGTTTAGATGGAACTAGAGGCCATTATCTTAGTGAAGTATCTAAACAATGGAAAAACAAACACCACATATACTCACTATTAAATTAGAACTAACCACTGAGCACGCATGTGCACAGAGGGAAGTAAAACTCAGTGGAAATCAAGCCAGGGGTGAGGGCAGGAGGGGATGGGCAAAAACCTACCTAATGGGTACAATGAACACTATGTGGGTGATGAACACACTTATAGCTATGACTCAAGCATTACAAAACTGATCCATGGAACCAAAAGCATTTGAATGCCCTTAGTATTTTGAAATAAAAAAAAAAATTTAGAGGTACCAAAGTAAATTAAGGTAAGAAACTAAATTGATTTACTGATGTGGTCGTAATCGGTATTTTTGAAAATCTTCTATAAAAACCCCATATGTTTATAACTAGCCAAGGTGTTGGTTTCTAGGGTTGCTATCTGTTGGACTGATGAATGGATGGAGGAGCTTCTCCTTCAGTGGGCTGTAAACGCACTCCATGTGATAAGCAGAATATCAGTCACAGTGGCCACCAAGGCCAGTTGGTCAAGTCCTAGCATAGAAGGACCAATAAGAAAACTACATTTAAAAGCACATATCTTTACTACCTCTATTCTAGTTTTCAGAAACACCGTGAAAGACCTATTCTTACATGCTGTAAAGAAATCTACAGCCAGACAGGCAGTAATTTGATTTTCTATACCTTAAAATACAAAAAGTAGTTTTTAAAAATAACTATAAAGCTGAAATATGATATAGTTAGATTCCCATGGAAATAAATTAAGCAACAAAGAGCCACCCCACAGAGTAAATTTAGTGATGTATTCACCCATACATCTTTTGAGAACCACTTTCCCTAAGAGGCAGAGGGGTGTAGAGGCAGTGATGATGGCCAGGGAGTCAAATGACTTGCTTCTAGCAGTGTGAACCTAGCCATGTCTCTGGCATTATCTGTAGCTTGTTCTTTAGATAATATCTAAAGATGTCTCCAGATCTCTGGGTCTATATATTTTAGGGCAATGGAGAATTACCTGCCTATTCAAAGGAGTACTGAAACTACAATCTTGAGAGCTCCTGATAAGATTTAATTATGGATAGCTTGGGGCACATGGGGTGGGAAGGGGGATAGAGAGAGACCGAACAGGTTTGGGACCATGAAAAGTGCATTGTTAGACTGTGAATCTGGAATTGCTTATTTTGATCATACAACCCATTATCCAGATTCCTAAGAGATAAAGCAAACTGGACGTATCCTTCCTATATAGATGAAAATTGAAGCAGAAGGACAACTTATTTTTTAGGTTACATATATCAGGTTAAATTGGTCAGCTAGAAATAAGAACATAAAATCATAAAATAAAATTTTAACTTAGATTTCATGCCATTGGATTAGATGTATGTGGTGCCATTCTGCTTCAGAATGTGATTTTTCAGAAGGCAAAGAATGTGAAATTCAGAATACATTTTGAGCACTAAAATTCTGCAACCTATGGATCTGAGATGAGGTTACGGAAGCACGACAGAGGTGGCACCCTTGCTTTGAATTCTATTTCTACAAAAGCAAAAAGAGCACTTTGCGGTTTCTGTTGGTTATTTAGGAGACTAGAGAAATCTCGGAGGATTTGCTCTGACGCTTTTTTCTGTTTTCAGAAAGACAGACACTTTGTGAAGTTGTGGCTGGGCCACTGACTTAGAAAAGGCAGGAGGGGTTACAACATGTTTATATGCTCATGAGAACTCCGGTGCTGGACTGCTCTTTAGGCTGCCTCCCTGAATCAGTTAGAATGTTTTTGGCTGCAAGTAACAGAAAACCCAATTCCTAATGGCTTAAGCAATGATAGAATAAAGTTATGCCATTGGAAAGAGGTGGAGCAGGTTCCATCTTCTCTTTCCCTTCAATTTCCTTGGCCCTGCCCTCTTGTGTGTATCAGCTTTACCTTCAGGCAGATAGCCAGATGGCTGCAGTAGATCTGGGCCTCTTATCTACCCACAAACACACGGAAAGAGTTCCTGTTTCTTTTTCTCTGGATACGGTTGTGGGAAGATGTGTGGAAAAAAATTGAGAAGGCCCCCAGCAAACTTTCTTTCATATCTCCTTTGTATGAACTTGTGGAAGGCTTCTTATCCAGGGGTCCTGAACCAATCACTGATTAAAGGACCTAACGTGGAGCTGGGAACAAATGCTTTAACTGTATTACTGATACATAATGGAGGAAATATGGAATAGATTTTTAGAAGAGAAACTTTGATAACTTTAAAATCTAATTGACTAGAGGCTTGGTACAACTTATGGCAAAAATTGGGCTGTTGGAATAGCTACTACATATTTAGCATTGTCTAACTTCCAGCTAGTATGCTAAGCATTGCATTTGAATAATCTCATTTAATTGTCTTAACAGTCTAAGGTAGGTACCATTATTACTGTTATCATTATTATTATTATTATTATTGTTGTTGTTGGGACGTCCCTGTTTCCCAGATGAGGATACTGAGGCTTTTAGCAATTAGGCAACTTGCTCTAATTTACAAGGCAAGGTAGTAGAATCAAGGAACATCATGCTAGAACCCTTGTTTCTAACAGTTTCTCCCATGGAGGAGTTCTCTGATTCATAGGTTAAAGATCAGGATGTAATAAACCATTTCATTGTATGTACAACAATAGCATCCTGTGGAGGGGTTTCCTTCATAGATACCTTTGGGTAGTATATTATGGAGCTTAGTAAATCTGTGATGTTTGGTTTTCAAAATGGAGGGAATAATAATGATATCAACTATCATAAAGGAAACCATAAAGTTGGGAAAATATTATGGATTTCTTTAGACAAAGGACATTTCTTCAAATACACATAAACAATGAAATATGACAGCAAAACATTTTTGTTTAAAGTAAAAAGTATTTGCTTTCTAAAAAAAAAGACTACAAAAAAGATTAGTTAGTAATTTAGTAGCTTTTGGAAGGAGACCATATCACTTAAGGGATTATGTACAATTGAGAGACTATGAGAAGTCTGTAAAAAGATATATGTGTTGTTGGCTAGATGGAATGAATTGAGACCTGTATTTATTCTTTGTGCAGAATCACTTAGTAAATTTGGGGACGACTTTATCATGCAATGGCAAGCAATAGGTGACCAATGATTTCTTTATAGCTTAAAAGGTAGTTTAGAAATTAAGCATGATGCAAATTAAAGAAATACATAGCTATTGCATTGCAAATGCCATTATTTTCTATTTTAGCTACTGGCACGAAAACATAAATATTTGAAAAATTTTTTTTTGGAAAGGTAAGGCATTTAATTGTTCAGATTTTCTTAGAAGTCACAGTTGAATCCAGAAATCAATTACAAAAGAGATCTTCTTTACCCTATTTTTTTTTTTCATAACAACACTTTCCATTTGTCCCTGAACAGGTTTTGCAAGAAACTCTGCCCATTCTGTAGGCAGGTGGCTCCCTGATCTGCTGTTTCGGAGCTTCAATCACTAGTGACATGCCTGCAATCCACAAAGTCCTGGGTGTCTCCTTTAGCTATCATCATCTGAAAGACATCTAAAAGGGTGTTTTAGTGCTTGAGAGCATTAGGTTTCATTTCTTGCATTCCACAACGTAAGTGGAAAAGTTGATCCACACTGACATGAAGGGCTCAATTCTGCATGAACTTTTTGTTTTTCCACCAGAAGTAATCCTTTTTTTCTTTTTTGTGTAAGGCTCAAGTTCATTTAAAAGTTGTTGACTCTTTCCTAGAGACATACAGCCCAGCAGAACTAAACTCATTCCAATGAAATTGACATCAACTAGCAAAAGCATGACTATTTTTAATACTAGAGACACCTTTGCAGAATGACTAACCTCGCTAAGCAGCAATATACAGAGATAGTGCACTGAGATCAAGAAGAGTCAATCATCAACCACTCCAGTTGTTTTTAAATAGACTTACTATGCTTTTAAAAGAGTATTACTTCAATAAAACAATCCACAAATAAATACAAAACAAAAGGGCAAATGTAGAGACATATTGCAAGTAAGCATGCATACCAAAAAGGTAAGTGCAAATTAGATTTGAATATTCATGAGTCACAAATCATTGACAGTTTGAAATAATGCAAAACAGCTTTATAAATGAGGTTAAGGCAAGGGACATCAAAGAAATGCATCGCTAAATCAATAGCAGTTTGATTGTGCATATACTTGTAAATTGTGGTTACAATTTTTGTGACATGGGAGAAAAAATACTGTGTATCTGATGAAGGAGGAAGACACATAAATATTCCTTTTGTATATTGTAGTTTTGCAATTTATCATGCACTTGGAGACCAGCCAGGTAGAGAGTGGTTGGACATCATATTTTCCCCCAATGGCTGAGTTTTCCCTTTTCAGAGACAGAGTTTCAGGCCTATGCCCGAAGAGCCCTTGCTTGCTCTGCTAAACGGAATTCATCATGCAACGATTCTTGTAGCATTGCGTTCTAAAATAAAGATTGGCACTTAGCACATGTGACTTTAGAGAATGGCTCAACCTTAAATCCCTTCATAATAAACTAAATTCCACTGGAGAGCATATAGTCTGTCTTAGTGAATGTTTTTCTATTTAGAAAAGAGCAGATGAATTCAAAGTATAAGAACAATTTGTAGTACTTTGAAATGATTGGAGCTGTAAAATATAGGTAACCTTATAATTTAAATCAAAATGTTTTCATTTTTGTTCAGCAGGTAATTAGTAATTAATTTGATATTGGTTCTTTTGTACTAGTGTTTTTTTTTGGGGGGGGGCGGTGTACACACATGCTGTGTGTATATGGAGAGATATTTAAAATGGTAGGACTTAGAAATTAAAGACTTGTTTCGGGCTTGCCTAAAAGTATTAATAGAGACATTTCCAATTAATTTTTCTCTGTAGTTTATATCTGAGATACTATCTGTAAATTATGAAGTTTTTCTCCAGGGCATTACTTTACAAGGCTCTTTATTGTGTCCTGTCTGCTTTCTTGGATAAGAGAAGTTAGTGACATCATATGAAAATCATGGCACACAGTAGTACCAATTTTGGAAGAGGCTGGGGAATTTTGGTCTGTTTAAAAAATTAATCTATATCTTCTTGCTGGACTATTCTTTAAGGCAGACATTTAGATTTGGGAGGGAAATCCAGGTGAAGCTTACTTAGAAAAAGAGACTTCTGCATTGTCTCCAATTTCCTACTCTATTGGGAAAGAAGCTCAGATGACTTCTGTGCTGTTAATAATCAAGAATATTCATAAATTCCAAAGCAATTGCCTAGGTAAACTTTTAAGGTCTTTATATGAAGCCTACAATTATAATTTGTCAGTATTGATTTAAGTTACATCTAGTGTTATACTTGTAAGCCATATCTTGTTATTTTTGTTCCACAGCTAAAAATTTCTTGACTCTCAAAAATTATTGACTTATTTGTTATTTATTTATTTATTTATTTTGAGACAGAGTCTTGCTCTGTCACCCAGGCTAGAGTGCCGTGGCATCAGCCTAGCTCACAGCAACCTCAAACTCCTGGGCTCAAGGGATCCTCCTACCTCAGCCTCCCGAGTAGCTGCGACTACAGACCTACACCACCACACCAGGCTAATTTTTTCTACTTTTAGTAGAGACGGAGTCTGGCTCTTGCTCAGGCTGGTCTCAAACTCCTGAGCTCAAGCAATCCTACTGCCTCAGCCTCCCAGAGTGCTAGGATTACAGGCATGAGCCACCACGTCTGGCCAACTTATTTGTTATTAATAAGCAAGTATCTCTATTACTCTTTCTAGTAAATGTTTTGTCATGATATACTATGAAGTTATTTAAATTATTCAAACTTCTTTTCAATTGTTTAACTACAATATTTGATTTAATGATCGCTAATACCAGGGGTCTATATAGGCAAACACTATTTTTCCCTGTAAATTCATTTCCGTTAAGTCATAGTTACTAAACTTTCTTGATAAGGAGGATAATTTACAACATATATATTTGATGATTTTAATTAAGTCCTTTATGTATATGTGTGTATATACATAGTTTTAATAATAATTAATCTGTAAATTAAAACATAACATGCTAGACTAGCCAAGGAATATAAACATTATTGTTCTGCCTCCTTACAATCTATAAGATAAGAGGAAAGTCATTTTAGTTTTCTTATATCTTTTTAAACTGGAGGAGATAGTACACTGAACTTGGATTTCTACAGCAAGAAAGTGCCTGACTAGCCAATGCTATCACTGAGATAAATTTTTTTAACCATCTCCCTTGTCTAGCATCAAGAAGTTAGAGGATCTGGGAGCTGTCATTTCTGGTAATTCAATATCAAAATGAAAGAAAGATAGAATAAAATAAAAGACTTAGCATTGATTCTGAATTACTTAACAATGTATTACTGAATTCCAATGAAGTCTTGTCTTATCATGAAAAAGAAACAGTCTCTCTCTATCCTAAATGTCACCTTGGGAGACCCTTGGACCTCATGCTCATTTTGCTATGTAAATAGAATTAATTTTATCTTGAAAGAACAGTGGAGTGGCAGTTAAGGAACTTCTATTTCCTATTCTGCCACTAACTGCTGCTATGAACTTGCACAAAGTACTTCAAATTCTTTGGATCTCTGTTTCCTCAATTATAAAAGAGGAGGTTGGTCTAGAAATAGCAATTTTCAAACTGTGCCTCTGAATTGCTAGAGTCTTGAGGGATGGAAGACTAGCTGGCTGAACTCAGAGCAAAGATCATCTACTTTCTTTCTGGTTTGTATATTGATCTTAGCAAAATTTAATTTAAGGGAAGAAAATGACTTAAAAGTTTGAAAACTATTATATGAAAAAAAGATTTCTTTTGGCTCTATAATTCTAATCTGCAACCCGTATTGTTCCATAACTATTCTAGTGAGTATTGGAGTGACAAGAATTGTCATGTCCTTGGCTTTTCCTTTTAAGTAGAGGTTGTAAAAAGAATTCCTAAACCTCATACAAAGGAAGCCTAAAAAAGACAAACCAGAAGGTGAAATCTTAGCACAATTTTAACTGAACTTATACATGATGTCAAGACAACTACTAAACATGATATGACACCTCTCAGCCAGGCCGGCCCTTGCCCTGGACCACATGCTGCACAATACCAAAGGGCACCTTCATATTATAGTTTAACTGAATGATGCCCTTGATTGATTTTGAGCAAAGCATCACCTATGTGGCTATCCCAGGCTTCTCTGTTTGGCCAATAGCTATTTCTCTTTCAAAGTCTACTTCAGAGATCCTAGAGTGTTCCATACCATGTTACTAACTCCTTTCTTCAAGAATTAATTGCTCCCTCCTCTGTGATTCAGGGCATTTTGTTTTAACCTTTTCTGAAATACTCATGTTACTGCATTATAGTTGATTATGCCTGTTTCCCTTGTTGGGTCTTGAGCTTTTAAAAGGCAGGAACTGGACCTTCATTTTATTTGAATTCTTGACAATTCTTGGGACTTTGAAATACTCAAAATGAGCATTCTTTGAAAAAATGAATAGCAAATTTGTAATAAATTATCCGTACAAACAATACCACTCAAGTAATTTTCTTTCAAGATCTTGATAAAAGATGATAGTCGTTCTCTCTTTTTACCATGTGTATTCAATCATTTGAGTCAATGCAACAAATACTGTGCTGATTGTGTGCTATTCTACATGTTAAGGGAGTGTCTTTTTTTTTTTTTTTTTTTTTTTGAGACAGAGTCTGGCTCCATCACTCCTGCTAGAAGAGTGCAGTGGTGTCGTAATAGCTCCACTGCAACCTCAAACTCCTGGGCTCAAGTGATCTTCCTGCCTCAGCCTCCCAAGTAGTTGGGACTACAAGCATGCACATGGCTAATTTTTTCTATTTTTTTAAATATATATATTCTTATTTCAGAATATTACGGGTGTACAAATGTTTAGGTTACATATATTGCCTTTGTCCCACCCAAGTCAGAGCTACAAGCGTGTCCATTCCCCAGACGGTGTGCGCCACACCCATTAGGTGTGAATATACCCATCCCTTCCCCCACCACCTGCTCGAATGTTACTACCATATGTGTACATAAGTATTGGCCAGTCAATACCAATTTGATGAGAGCAGCCTGAGCAAGAGCAAGACCTCATCTCTACTAAAAATAGAAAAAATTTTTACAGGCGTGAGCCACTGCACACGGCCAGGAGCGTCATGTATGAACTTCATCCAGGGAGTAGGGGAGTTAATAAGACCTACATCCTTTATAATTAAAACATGAAGCAGTGTGTAATTAGTGCTGTATTTTAAGCATGTCCAAAGTGCTTTGGAAGCTTTAGGGTTTGGGATTAATTTAAGGATTGCACATAGAATCAGTATGTGAAAATGATTATGTATTAGATACAGAAAAAGTATGATTTTGCAATATTTGGGGAGAAGCCTTGAATTAGATAGAAGATTTACTTAAATACCATACTAAAAAGTTTAGAATTATTTCCATGGAAAATCAGAGCTCATCAAAAGAGAAGCAAAAGAAGAAAACCTCTGGTTTACAAAGCTTAGTCTGGTAGTACCACGTAAAATGAATTGAAGGGCAAACTTTAAAGATGCGGAATCAGTTTAAGCAAAAGGTAATCTGAGGATCTAACGAGGAATGTAGCTGTGGAAAAGAAAGGAGAGAATGAATGTGACAGTAGGATAAAGAAGTTGAAAATATTTCTGAAATATACTAAATAGAAGATATATAAATGGCATTATGCTGAGATTATTACATGGACCTTCAATCTGCTAATATTAATTTTCAACACCTCTGATGCCTTCAATGTTCTTTAAAATATTAAAGGAATTAATTATTAGTAAATATTCCTGTTTATTTTTTACTGAGGTGGTAATGTTATTCCTAAATCTGTTGTCACACTTGTCACACTTGTCATTAGGTAATCAATCTATCAAGGATCTTATTCACAATTCTAACAACCAATTCCTTAAATTTTTCTATTTTAGGGTTCTGGCCTGGAATATTTCTTAGGAACTTTAAACAGAACTCAACAACACCCATACTGATAACATATGTAAATTTAGAACACTCTAACTTTAGTGCAAATCTGAGTTATCATCTAACATTTTATTTAAAATAATCATAAACTATATTTTGCTGGTACATTTTGGCAGGGACACTCCTAATGCTAAATGAATGCTCCCATCTTAGGTTGTAAAATGTTGACTCCAGGGTTGATGGTGTTGGTACAAGATACAAAGATTGGATGTGTCTGTGTGCTAAGGGGAGATGTTCTAGAGAAGAAAAAAGAAGCAGGTACACACTTGCAGTTAGTATGCTGCTGAGTGACTACAGATTCTGCTGTTTATTGGTGCTGACTGGGGCTGGAGTCCACTTTGGAATGCAGGAGAAAAGGAGATAGAGAATGAAAGGGCAGAATGCCTCAGGGATCCATCCCCTGGTCTCATTCTGTCTTACTTTCCAGTCCCTCCTCACCAAGCACCCGGGGACACCCTCTCTCTCCCAGCCCCACTCCCCCTCTAGGACCTGCTCATCTTCAGATCTTTGAGACAGGCCTAGTGGAGTGGCTCAGTAATTGGAGGGATCTTTCCCTGAATCATATACTCAGACGTTTTAACAAACAGTTATCTAGATGCTGATCCTATCTTTGAGTAAGGGGGTCATATAGACCTTATAAGTAAAAAAATGTTTTTTTCTTTTTTAAAAAACCAATCTCTAGAAAAGGAAATGTTAAACATTTCCTTGGACACCATTTCTAGAATCCAAAATCTTTTACTATGTGATTTGAAAAACATCATTTATTAAAAGTGAAATTTATGTACAGAGCACTAAATAAGATTTTATTGATATATGCAGGTGAAAGCATTCTCATTCTTCATAAAATTTTGGGGTTTTTTGGTAATTGAATACTAATAATACAGAAAATTCAGGATGATGTTATCTATGAAGGAACAGAGGGAAGAAGGATGGGTTGAGGAGAAGCTCAAGGTCCCAAACATCCTGGTAATGTTTCATTCTTTAGGTTGGGCTTGGAATACACAGATGTCCACCTTATTTATTTACTTACTTGTGCTTTTGCATGTATGCCGCAAATATTATTTTGTACCTGTTTAATATTTCATACAATTATTTAAAGGAGTGAATTATATCGTACAAGTAACAGTAATGAAATCATTATTATTTTTCATTCCATATCAGGGCTATGGAATTAAGTAATTAACTTTCTCAAAGTGTCCTGAGCTTTGTGTTTTAATCTATTAAATAAATAGGATATTAAATATTATGAGGAAATGGGAAATATAAAAACGGAAAAAGACTTAAGTATAGTGCTAAGGAATTTCAACTCTTCCAGTGACTCCTTGCCTGAGTGAGGCTGGCCATATGAACAGGGACACTCATGTCTGTTTTGCAGAGAAGACTCTTGACACCCAGCATTGGGGTGTATACTTTGCACTGCACTTTCCAGGGTTCAAATCAGATTATAGTAATTCTGCCATGTGATGCCAACCAGTTGTCCTTAATTTCAATACAATTCTCACGGAATCATTTTCTTTCAAAAGTATAGATTAACATTTATTTATTGATCGAGACTAGTATAAGACCCAGAATGGTGGATGGCTGACTTTGTTTTTGAAAATATCCAGTAGAGGCACCAGTGGGGTCTGTTTCCTCAGGAATTCAGCTTAGTGAGCATTACTATGTGTTTGTTTCTGTCCTTCCTGTTCAGTCTTTGTTTTTCTTTGGGCATCTCCATTTGCTCTGAATAGTTGAAAAAATGCCTTAGGGTTTATTATGAAGTGGGATCCTAATTCAGGCTGAATTAAAAGTAAACTACATTCCCTGGGCACATTCATGTCTTCAGGTGTCTTAAAATTGAAATGGAGCTGAATCAGTAGCCTAAAGGTGAAACCTCTAAATCCTTTTATTACCCAAACCCCTATAATCTCTTTGTTTTAACCAAGTATACACAAAAATGGTAAGAGAACTTCCCAGTTAACATGTCAAGAAATCTCTACTTCAGATAAGAATCAAGCGCTTTGGGTTTACTCTCTTCACAAAATATTTAAAACCTAAAGAGATCATTTAGATGTTGTTTATTTTGATGACCAGATAGATTCTTTTGTTTTGTAAAAGCCACATGCCCTTTTTGCCTTCTTAGGGAATTTTTGTTCTAGCACCCTATCATTATTTGCTACCAAACTTCACATCTTTTGTTTGAAGTATCTAAAAATAAAAGTAGTTGTTTAATTTTCTCTTGAGCTTAATTTGGCAATTATCAAATCACATTTGTCAATACAACAACTGAATCAGATGTGACCTAGACACCAACATTTTAAAAAGCCTCTGTAGCCTTTCCTATTATTTCAAGTTACAGTAGCTACAAGCAAAATCTTGATTGGATCAATACGAAACAAAAATGTACTCTCCTCTGTCATTTCAAAGTCATCTATTAAAACAACTCAAATATAAAATTCAACTGCATTGGAATACAAATAGAACAGCATAATGAGGCTTATGTTTAGAAATGCAAAGAGCATTTTGGAAAGTATTTTAGGAAGAATTAATCCAATTCTAACTATTAATATTCTTCCATCATTTGATTTTCATTCTTGGACATGTGGATGCCATAATAAGTGCTTTCTTTCTTTCTTTCTTTCTTTCTTTCTTTCTTTCTTTCTTTCTTTCTTTCTTTCTTCCTCTTTCTTTTTCTCATTCTAGTGCTGACACCCCTTGCTATATAGTGAAACACTTCAGAGAATCATATTTTTCCCTCAGACATATAAAGCCAATGTGAATGGTATAGAGGATCTAGAAAGAATAACCTTTGAAATAATAATAGGGTATGTGAACTCATATTTAATTAGGTTCTTGGTATGCAGTGTATTGTTACCGACTGCTTATTTATTCAGAAACCATGTTTGTTTTTAGAAAATTAATTTTATGCTGTGATTTAGAATAATACTTAGTTTTCTTTAATTGTTTAAAAGGCACTAGCAATATTGTGTTACATGCTATGCTTAATGGCCATTGCTAAGACTACACAGAAAAATATGTAAGATGGGTAATTAGCAGCATTCATTTTGCTTTACTATTCCTTATGGTTCCAAACACTAGAAAATACCATTGAAAGCTTAAAAATTGTTACATATGGCTGGAACCCAAAGTTATTTTTTGCTGTCATTGTAAGGAATACTGTGCATCTTATATATCTTGGTATCCTATGTACAGAAAGTGACATCTACTGGAGAAAGCAGAACTGAATATTTACTTTCCAAACTATTTCTCTGCTAAACTTCTAGGCAAGTTGTACTATCCTCAAGATTCTCCAAAACTTATAAAACAAAGAAAGATTTTATTTATTTCAGGTGTAAAGCCTGGCTTGTTTTGGTTATCATTGTCTTAAAGATGCCCCTTGGGAAAAGGAGGTTAGGGGCCCATGAAAATTATCTCATAAGAAACACTATTGAAAACTTCTCGAAAACACAACTATAGCACATTCTCTTAAAGGTGGAATTGAGATTCTAAATAAGCATAAGCCATTGAGTGGTGGATTTGTACAGGACTCCATTGTAGCAATTAGTCTGAAAACTTGTTTGGAAAATCTGTAACTTCTTTATAGGATCTGGAATTAGGCGTTGTAAAACAAAGTATGGGGTTAGGATATATGATTTCTCTCCTGGTAGAAAGGCATCCCTACGTTACTTTGTAGCCTAATCATTAGTATGTATTCATGTTAATAAGATGTGTCTCAAACTCTATAGTCTAATCAAACTGCTGTTCCTAGGGCATGGGGGAATACTACCCAGGTGTTTTTCCCTTGTGGTCAAAACTAAGAAATGACCTAGAGCCCCGAAAGACAGAAATGACCTCAGCTTCATTTGTGTGACAATAATTTCAATTCTTTAAGTAATCACTTTCTCTTACAGAGGACAAAAGCCTTTCGTTCTTATCTTAATGGAAGCTACTGTGGTAGCCATTTTCAAGACTTAAAAAGTGAGGCACAGCTACATTTGTTTGGTTGGTTCTTTAAGACTGTGGCAGTGACTAGAAGTCCTGTTTCTTCGGTTTTAATCTGTTACCTACATGGTATCTGCAAGGCTGCTTCCATATTTAGATTATGCTATATAATCCTCTGTAGTTTAATGTCAGATTTCCTCTTTCTAATTGTATCATTATATTTTTAAATTTTGATTTCGTTTTTTTTGTAACAATGCTCTCTCACTCCCTCTGCTGGCTTTGCTAATTAGCAAAACCAGTGCCTAAGTGGTCCTGACCAGAATCAGTCACACCGAGTGGATCATGGTAGAGCAGACTCTGTTACGTATTTGAAGCCAACAACAAAATCATATTGGATAGCCTCCATATGAAACAAAAATGCCAAAAGAAAATATGTTCGTAGGTGGTGAAAACAAAAAAAAAGCAGGATTATTTTTATACTTTTAAGAAAGAATTTAGTGAAAAGGACAATTCACAAATCTTAAAAATGTGTCCAATTTTTGCAAACAATAAAACCAGCTATTCATAGTCTATTAAAATGTATATGTATTCAGTAAAAAGATACTAAAAAACCCAAGATGTATAAATTTTGTATCTCAGTGTTTACACACTGGAGGATTAAATGAAAGGTTGTCTGGTTTTGTTGGTAGGACCCTGAACCTGGATTAGATATATTGCTGTCCAATGGATCAGCTTCCCACATCCTAGAGTTCCATTATGGAGTTACAAGGAGAATGACAGCACTTGGCAAATCCCAGGCCTAATCATAGCACAGAGAAGTGACTTTTGGAAGGTACATTACCAAGCAATTAGGACCCATTTAATAAATTACCCCTTATGGAACACTTTGAACCCTAGTGGTCTGAAGAGGTTAATGCACCTCTCACAACTGAGTGCTACTCGCTTTCCAGGGGTAACTTCAAGGCCACAGTTAATCCAAACCTTCTTCTCATCAATGGCCTCTCACTCTTGAGCCACTTCTGTAGTCTGGCATCAGCAAGCCCGCATACTTCCCACTCTGCATACCACATGCCTCATTTTCTCACAGCTGAAGCCATTGGGCACAGTGCTCACGAGGCCAGAAGACTTTGTGCTGCACATTAACTTCCTTCTTCGGCTTTCATGCTTCTTATTTGGGAGTCTTTCTGTTTTTCTTATTTATAGAGAGTTTTAACTTCTGGATTTAGTTTAAATGTTACATCTGATGTAATATACTTTCCTCCAAAATTGTTGAGTAGCAACCACATTTTAAATGAATCCAATACACAAAATTAGATTTTAGGATATTATTAAATCTGGAAAAAAAAAAACACAGTAGATGTATATTTGTAAACTGGAATCTTAACTATGGTTAGACACTAAAAAACATTCAAAATATAACTGTAAGGAAAAAAAAGCTTTGTTTGATGCTAGGACATAATTAGACTTCTTATGTTTTTATTTTAATTTAAATTCAACTTGAATTTTTGGAATGAAAATGCTGATGAAACACTAAGCACTTTTATTTAAAAAGATAGCCAAGAAATGGAACTGGAGGAGATAGAAATATCAAAAATGTTACTGGGCATTTTTAATGGCTGTCATTGCTATAACATGCCATTGGGCTGCTGAATGATATTCCTGTAAATCATGATCAAAATCATCACGATTTCTAGCACATTTATTTAATGTTTGTTCTACCTGAAGCTCTGCTGAGTGCCACAGGAGATGAATAAGATATAGCCTGTGGCTTCAAGAAGCTTATAATTGTATTGTAGAGCTAGGATTTAGGTATGTGGACAAATAAATGCAATGAATGGAAGGTTACAATAAACACCAAGTCTGCATTCACACAGAAGTGACTCAAGGAATTTAGAGGAGGAAGAAGAGTCTGTATTCAAGAAGGCTTAATTGAGAAAATGGAATTTGCTCAAGCTCTTTGTTAGGATTTTGATAAGAAAGCTAAAAATTAAAAAAAATGCTCCAACATTGAGAAGTAATGGAAGTTGCCTTTAGTTGTGTCCGTGAACATATTTTGTGGAATATGTTTGGGGAGATATGTTTGAGAGATGGCTTTTCAACACAAGAACAGACTTCAGTGAGTTTTTTAGAATGTTGTACTTTACTTTACTGTTAGTACATAGAGGAAAATAAATAAGGGAAAACACATTTTCAGTCAAATAATGTAATATAATGTGGAAAGTATTGCCTGTTATCCACCTGATAATCAGGATATATTTTAAAGTTTTTGATAAAGCTAATATAACTATAAAACACCAAGATAACGTTCCCCCGAATATTTAGTGATTCACTAGGTGAGTCATGCCTTTTTAAAATTTCTGTTTCTTTCATTGTACCTTGGAGATTTTCCATATTATAAATTATGTTTCTTACAGGCCTATAACAAACAAAGACAATGTCTGGAAATCCAGCTTCTACCTGAATCTAGAGTATTAATGCAATGTAGGTTTATATGGTCTGAAAGCCTTTTATATTTGCACTGTGTGACTCAATTCTTATCTGAAATTTAAAAAAAATTAGGCTAGACATATCACAAATTCTTCATCATGTCATAGTTTCAAAGGTTTGTGGACAGACCTGAGTATTTTGTGGCACACAAGATGTGGTATGCCGTTCATTGGGCATGACTTCCCTTGTTGTGTCTTGAAAGCAACCTTATTTTCACAGGAGAGCTGCAAATCAAAATTGTCCTGCTATTTTTTTTTTTTTTTTTGCGACAGTGCCTCACTCTGTTGCCCAGGCTAGAGTGCAGTGGCATCCTCATAGCTCACTGCAGCCTCAAACTCTTGGGCTTAAGAGAACCTCCTGCCCCAGCCTCCTCAATAGGTGGGACTACAGGCACATGCCACCAAGCCTGGCTAATTTTTCTGTTTTTTTTTTTTTTTGTAGAGACAGAGGTCTTGCTTTTGCTCAGGCTGGTCTCAAACTCCTGGCCTCAAGTGATCCTTCCACCTCAGCCTCCCATGCCTGTGCTAGGATTACAGGCATGAGCCACCATGCCTGGCCAGGTCCCACTATTTTTTGATCATTGGTAAGTAAACATTTAAAAAACTAGATTCTCAGTTTTAGGTGTAATGGTGAGATTATATTGCTCTCCACTCATATCTAGAAGCACCTTAATCTGACTGTTTACTCCATAAGCAAAGCATTACCAAGTGCAACTCTCCTTGTCTTTGGCCTCTTGTATTAATCACATTAATACCAGAACAGATTTATTAATAATGGTCTGCAACTGGCTTTATTCCACATAATCAGTTTACATTCTGGGATAAACAACACTCATGGAGGGATGAAAGTAGCATAAGTGAAAGAAAATCACATTGTCTGTTGCATTTTTCCTTCTTGGATTACTAAATGCATCCAAACTATTCAACAGCAAACCTTTACTGAAAGCCCACTGTGTTTGGGGCTCTGCATCCCAGAGATACAGAACTCTGCAAGGAGTTTTCTTCTTCAAAAACCTATAGACTAGGTGTGAAAGGACTGACATACAAGAAAACCCAGCAAACACAATGGCACTCTATAATGACATATTAGATATTATGGTGCAAACTATTCATGTTAGAGACACGTGCTGTGCAATATGGCTGCCATTAGACACGTGACTATTGAGCACTTGAAATATGGTTATTGAGAACTGAAGGTGCTGTAAGTGTAAAATATGCACTGGATTTCAAAGTCTAAGTATGACAAAAGGAATGTAAAATATTTCATTAATAGTTTTGAAATGTTGATTACATGTTGAAATAATATTTTGAATATATTGGGTTAAATAAAAATATTAATAAAATTAATTTTACCTGGTTTTAGTTTTTTAGTTTTTAACCTGGCTATATGAAATTTAAAATTACAGATGCAGCCCATGGTGTATTTCTATTGGACAGTGCTGCTGTGGACCTTTAGAAAATGAACTCAGTAACAAGTGCTGAAAAATCTGAAAGCCTAGAAAGAACAGACGAGGTCTCAGCTGAGTCTGGAAGGACAAATGGGCATTGAATTAGAAAATGGGAGAAGGGTAGTGTGTTCTTGTGTAGGAGATTAAGATAAATAAACAGGTGTAGAATGGTACGTGTTGGAAACAGATATATTTTAGGTAATAGTGCAGAGTATTCGGTTATCTTACAAAGGGTAAATAATTTTGAGCATTTATTCTCCTAATAAACACAGCTACCAATTAGTGAGCACTTAGAATGTGAATTTTGCATACATAAATTTTCATTTAAACTCTACAGTAATCATATAAGGCAAGTTTTATCATATTCATTTTACAGATGAGGACACTGAGGCTCAGACTGGCTCAGTGAAGTGAATATCACACAATTAGGAGGGGATCGTTGTTGCATCTGATCCTAAAGTCTGTGCTCTTAACCACAGTACTGGAAGCAGATTCACCATGAACTTAATGAAGCTTTGCACTACCAGGTCCCACACTTTTGTGTACCCCTTCCACGGGGAGGAGCTCAAGCGATGTATTTCCGTGGCCATATGCTTTTGTAAAATTTGCCAGATTAAACCATTGTAACCATAATCAGTTATGACTGCTCTCTGTTTCCACTCTGACTTCCTCCCAGTCACACCTCCCTTCACTCCAGGTAGTGCTGCATTATCGTTTTGGGGATCTGGCTAAAGGGAAAGTTCAGTTGGCTATAGATTTGGTTTGGGTTTAGTGAGTTATTTATTTGTTTCACAGTTGCTTTTTTGTCTAATTACGTTTTTTTCTAGCCCTCCCAAGGTAAGAATGGCTAGCAGGAGTCCTCTTACTATCTATTCCACAAGGTTACCTGGGGTCTTAACCAAAGATACAGAGCCAGTGATCAAATTATAATATTAACTTGTCCTATGTCACCAGAAGGATATAGTTGCAGAAGGAAAAAAAAAAAAAAAGTCTTAAACAAAAAGAGCCAGAAATATTGTGTGAAAAGTCTTTTAATCCCCAGATGTGTAAAATTGTAAGTAGAGAATTTGATTCTCATTGAAATCTAGTCACAATGGAATATATTTGATTAAGCAGCTTACACAATTATAAAACAAAGTATATCAATTTTCTTTTTTGATGGGAATCATGCAAAATAGAAGTTAGGAATTCCTGTGTTTGTAGACACAAGCCTGTAACATGACTACAAACAGTGAGTATGACCCTGTGAAGTCACCTGCTTTTGCATCCTATTGTATGAGATTTTGTTTTAGCTCATCCAACATACCTTGTTCTGGTGGAGTCTGGTGGTTCCAGATAAGGAAACCCATCAAAATTGCCATCGACAGAGTAAAATGGGCTGAAGATTTCCTAAACTACTAATAAAAAACAATTTTCATTAGCCACATTATATAGAAGAATAAATTATCTTTCTCTTCTATTATAAAATTATTTTCATATGAAGAAGTACACAGCCAAAATGTAGTATTAATATTTCAGAGAAAGTGTCAGGCAGTTAATGAATAGAGACATTATTTTATTTTTCTGGATATGGTGATGTTTGTAGTACTTGTCAGCTTTTAATCTTTGTAATTTGTCATGAGTTCTTTTTTTATCCTAAAAAATATTTTGACCTCAGTTGACACTGGAAGATTCTTTTTTTTTTTTTTTTTTACAGACAGCCTCCCAAATAGTATATGCTTTAGGCGTTATAAGGCTTGGACTCATCCTTGAATTGTACTGTGTAGCTTCACAGGAACTACTGTGGGTTCTGGGGAAACATAGATGAAATATTTGAAGGTCACAAATCCCTAAAGAACATGTAGAAGAAACTCTATTATATTATTGATTTTTCGACTTCCCTTTGCAAAACAGTGGATCAGACAGTGAGTTCCCCATTTTGCAACTTGAGAAAGTAGAGCCTGGACAGATGCGACATTGTGTATCCCAAATGCCACAACGGAGGCTGATGATCACCTGCATTGGCATCACCGAGACGAAACTGCTCCCTATCGTGCAGCAAGGCAGAGGCAAGATCATGGCTGGTGAAAGAGAGAAAGACAGACCGAGTGAAGGAGGGTGGAAAGAGGCGAAGGAAATAAGCGAACATGTACTGAGGGTCTTCCTCTGTGTCAGGCCCAGTGTTACTCACTCTCACATGATTATCTTAGTTAATGAATCTTCAAATGTCTGTAATATATAAGGAAATATCTATGATGCATTACATTCTGTACTGCCAGATTTTATGGCTTCGTCAGACTTGTCTGGGCTGCTCACAGTCAGACAGGGAATGAGGGTAAAGAGGGAGGGCCATAGAGTCACACACAGAAAGTTCAGACAGATGGAATCATGAAAAAAAAATTCGCCCATCACATTGAATGACACCGTAGAGATGTTTTCCTTGAGAGTACAAATACTTTCTTCTCTGGGGAAATATCACCTACCAAGCTGAAGCCCTGTAGTCAATCACTACAGAGTAAGATATTAATACATGATCCAGGTTTGCAAAAAGCAATTTTTTTCACTCATTTAAGAAAGCAGCTTAACTTCCATTTAGAAATATGCACCTTGTTAATCATCATGGTGTGAAGTAATAGCTCTGATTGGTGTGTCTTGAATTTTTTTTTCATACATGCTCCTGAATTTAACATTGAACACTGGGAACTGCAAATGATGTTTTAAATTGCCAAACACTTTTCTTAGGATTCAGTAATCTATGCCTTCTAGGGACTGCCCATATTTGTACTTATATGCTGGATCAGTACTGTTTCTTTGTGACCTTTACATTCAGAGACTAATAGTACTATACAGGTCTATCTATCTGCTTGATGTCATCTTGAGTAAGAAGGAGCTGCCAACAAACACTTTGGGGGGATATGTCTGATTCTACGGAGAGCTCACTGTCAGATCCACTGTTGTGCAAAGGATTTCCTATGTGCTCTTATTTTGCATTATAGACAATAGGCATGACGTATATCACTCCCTGCACACACTCCCAGTCACTACTTCCTAATGTGGCTTTCTTTGAAACAGATTTTGAAATTGCAATTTCCATATTGTGGGCAAGTTGCTTTCAAATATTGTTTGATGACCTCATTACAGCATTCTCCTTTTTGGAAATTAGTTTCTAATGAAGTCAAAGCTCTCATGTCACAATTTTCTTCGAAAAAAAGAAGAGGGTACTTTATGTAAATGTTTCATAGAATCACAGGTGAGCACCTCAAGGCAAGCAATTCCCAATGATTAAACTTATAAACCCATAATATGCTGAAATAAAAAAGAAAAAAAATAAACTTATGAACAGGTGAGAAGAGATTAAATATGAGAAGTTTGCAATTCATGGATTCTTGGATTTGATCATTTTTGTTTCTTTGGAGACTACTGTTGTCCTCAATGTGGGGAGACTACATGGTGTGAAAATAGGGTGCAGGCAGGACAATGATGAGCCTGCTTCAACTTGGGGTGCCAACCTCCAAGCATCCTCCCAGATAGAGCCTCAGACAGAATTGGCACCTGATGGCTATTATCTTAAGAGTGTACTAGGCGTCCTCAAAGACACTTCAGAAGCAAGTAGCTATGCCAAAATATTTGCCTTGAAATGTTATATCAGTCCATAGCACAGTATATTTCTGCCATTGCAATGGAACTTAAAGAAGAAAGTAATTTTTAAAAATCTATTTTATAAGCACATTTTCTGTAAGATGTTCCTTTTGTTAATTTAGGGCCACCTACACAAAATTGTAATGGAATTCATCACTTTCTAATTCTCTGGATAGAAAAGTTTAATCCAAACATTCAAACGATTTGATATTCCAGAGACTTATCCAGGAATAATTATCAATGAAACTTGAGGTACCAAGAATTTGGGCTGAACTTAATCAGTGAAAATTGCCTGAAAGTTCAGTGTTAGCACAATAAGTTGAAGCCATTTGAAATAATGTCTGTAATGCATCATATTCAACCTTTTAAAATTAAAGTCATTTATTGCCCAGGAAAATTGGAAGAAATTAAATGACAGCAAATTTTGTTCACTGAAATCAGAAAGAGGGTGGACACTGGAGAGTACTATGAATATTTACTACATTAAATATCAGCATCTAGTTTTGTATAAAAATTTCAAATGATACATTTCAACCCAATACTTTTTGAAGCTTTGGACGCTGGAGAAAAATAATCATTTATTATTAATTTACATATAAGCAAATTATATAGAAATGTAAATATTTTGAATTTTTCATTATCTCAATTTTGTACTAAGAATGAACACTTTAAACAAGTGCAGCTAGAAATGGTTATGTCTTATTCTACGACAGCTCACTCTATGGAGGATTCACCGAAATCAAAGATTTCTGCCTGGTCATGCCTGAACCCCCTTCTGCAGGCTTCAGAATTACTCACTGCAGCTCTGGCTTAGTTACATGGCTTTTCCTTGTTCTTGGGAGTTTTACACTTAGTCACGCAATCACAGTACCTAATAAAGTTTTATTTACTATGTAGAAAGGAGAGAAAGTCAAAAAAGCAAAAAACCAGTTAGTTTACATGGTCATATTTTGAATAAGTATTCTAGACCAAATGCATAATAAAATAAACTGAAATTGGGCAAGTAGATCATTCTTAAGAATATACTAACTTAACTCATAAGTTTACTGCCAGTCTTAACTCCTGTTCAATTTTAACATTTGTGTCTTCACCCTGGGTGGAAACTGAGGCCATGCTGGCATAAAAACCAGTAAATGGACATATGTAGAAGGAAGAAAGAAATGGGTTTGTGGGCATATGTCTGCTAAAGTTTTAATTTCGCTTCTTATCAAAATTGCTGAATAATCAGATCAAATTTTCTTAACTCTGATTTGACTGTCTGAAAGTTATTAAGCATCTTTTATGAACCGTCTGTATTAGAGTATAAAAAGAAAAAAAAACCCAAAATGAAGTAATATCAATGGTAAGCTTCCACGTTTACAATCTTGCATCTAGCACTTATTTGTGATTGGCATCACCAGAGCTGAAAACAGATTCCTCTCCCTTGAAACCATTTTACTGCTCTTTGTTTTCTTGTTTGAAGTAGAGGGATTTAAGTGCAATGGGTTTGTTTGGACTTTTAAAAGAGCTGATCTTATCAACTTCGGGATCCTTTGTTTCTCGATGCCAGGGATCAAATAAAGGTGGAATTATTGATCAGGTGATTTAAAGTCATAGCTGAGGATACCCAGGCAGCAATTTGTTTTTTCAAACTAGTGAACATAAAACAATAGTTTGCAACTAAAATTTACAGCTCATTTAAAAACGGTATAATTCTAAAGACTTGGATTTAACTTAAAAACGTTTCCTCAATGATTTATTTATTGTTAAAGCTCAGAACATATTAATCACTACACTCAATCCTTTTTCTACTTCACTGTTCTTTTAGAGGAATTTTGTTTGTTATTACTCTGATAGGAATTACTTTCCCATGAGCAAGTTATTATAGATTTATCTAAATTAAATCTCATTCCATTTAAATTTTTCCACCTAAGATCTTCCATTGTGCTTGTAGTTCTTTCTATTTTTTGTGTGCTCACAGCTATTTACTTTTTCCATCAGGGCATTAATTTGGACATTTCATTTAGCACTGGTTCCAATCCTATCCCTATAGAACCCCACTGTCCCCAGTTTAATGATACATTACTAACAAAATTGCTTATTATTTATAGTCCATCAGTCAATTTGAGAATAATCCTAATGTGACAGAATCTTACCAATGTCTCTATTCATTTTTGTTTGTTTCCAGTAGAAATCTTGGGAAGTTGAGGAAGCTAGTTGTAGCAATCTTTATTAAGTAGTTTTCATGGTATGTTTTGGAAAGAAAATGGTATATTTGTGTCATTTTTATTTGCTTAATATGAAATTATGCCATTTGGGATGAAGTCCTCAACGTAAAATATCATCTAGTACAAAGAAGAGAGATGATTGATAGAACTTGCTGCCATGTTTGTTACCCTAGCTATGTCACTTAAACTCTTTCTTCCCTTAGTCATCTCCAGATCACCCTCCCCTCCCACCCAAATTTTTAGGAACTGGAATAAAATAGTAACCCAACTCTATGACATAGTGAGAATAACATGACATAAGAGATAGAAATGAGTTTGGAAAATCAAAACCACATACATGCAATCCTTTTATAGAAAAATGACTTTTCAGATCTACTCCGAAGAATATGCATTGTAGAGGCTCTGATATCTTTATGCTATTTTGCCTACTTTTTGAATATTAATAGCATATATGTACATGGAAGAGGTAGCATGTGCCTCTTTGTTTCATTTGTAAAATAAGAATACCAGTTAACCTAAGGGAATATTTCAATATAAAACTCGTCATTACCAATGTTATATGTTAAGCTTCAGAATGTAGATTTCCAAGAACTCTTAGAGAAGAGTTAGCGGAGGCAAGGCAGGCTCTTCAAGAAGTAAGTCTCAGGTGTCCACTTGAGCTCGGAAGGAACTTGCTTTCCCAGTTATCCTCTGGTTCTCTAGTACCTTGGTCATCCCTCCTCTTCTGTCTCAGTTCCCATGAAATGACAACATATGAATGCTTTCTCCTTCTTTCACAAAAAGTGTCGGCTTGTCCTTCCTGTCTGCAATACTGGAAAATTTGAGTATCTGTTCTGGAATCATTGCTGCTCATTCTTTCCCATAATCTTTTATCTAGTTTATGGTCTACTATTTCTTATGAAATAGCTCTTGGACAAATCCCTTATAGCTTTTATGGATGTTGGGGGGGAGGTAAATACGATGGAGCTGAGCTTTTGGAAAGCCACCTGGAATCGTGCGCTTTTAGGATTAGGTTGACAATATTGAGAGGTGCTGCCCCAGTGCTCTTTGCAGGAGCAGAGGTGGTCTTTTTGCAAGATAGTTAGATGGGTACAGCTTCTCTAAAAGAGCTCCAAATGCCACAAAACCTCTGGAACCTGGAATTCCTCAAAGCAAGTCCAGTTTCTAGATTCATACATTCATACACAGAAAACTGTTAAGGCCCTGAGTTGAGATTCTGTTATCGATTGGAGCAGCAATAAACCAACAGTTTTCCCTCTAAATTCTAAAATCTAGGGTGGGGGAGTGGGAGGTTCATGACTCAAGAGAAATCCAGAGGAAATTACAATGACCCGTGGCTGTGCGAATTGATACTTCCACTGTCTTTCTATTCTTAGTGTAATCGAGGTCATTTCCTATCCCCCACTTTGTGTGAATAAGAAAAATACTAAATAAAAGCTTTAAATTAGTCAACAACATGAAAACTATTCACTATACAACCTCCAAAACAAACAAGCAGTTTCTCTTGGAATTTTGAGAAAATGAAAAGGGGGTTGAGGATTGCAAACCTTTATTAAATTAAAAGAATGAAATAAATTTCTAAGTACTATGAATATATGTGTAACATAAATCTCAGAAAAAGATAACAAGGATTAAAGAGACGGGAAATTTTCTATATTATAAAAGGTGGCCAGACAAGACGGAGAAATAGAAAATAGCTTGATGGAAATCTTTAGCTTCTGAAGGCTATGGTGAAATCTGCCAACTAATAGGAGAATAGGAGGTCACACTGTGAAATTAATAGCCAGTAAATTTAGAACAAATAAAACAGAAATGCTTTTGCACAGCTTTTAAGCAGCCCGTGGCACTGACAACTGCAGGAGGTCAGGGAGTTAAATGCTGCCGAGCCAGAATTAAAGAAGAGCAGGGTAACATTGTCATTCCTACCACCATCATTTGCAGTTAGTTGGATGATGATTCCGGTGACTTCATCCTTTGCTTTAGAATTTAATTATGATTGCACTTTGTGGAAAGCTAATAAGGATGTAAGACAAACAGCAAAAGCAGAAGAAGATAAGGGCCCCTCTCTGGGAACCCACCCTTCATGCTGAACACAAGAAAAGTATTAGATGACGCTGACAACTGCTGCGTTTCAAAATCTTGCAGATATGTGGGTGGGATGAATTGGGAGAAGTTCGTTCATTCAAACATCCTATCTTCAGGCAGGGCAACATACAACAGTTTTGTTAGGTTGGAATTTCTTCCAATTTATAAAGTCTATTTGAAGGGGGAGATTTTTATTTTGCTCCTCCAATCCAATACCCAGTAAATCATTATTTTCCTGTGATCTGTTAATCTTAGCTGGGGCCCCATAAATAGTATCTTTGGCAAGTATAGGGTTTGATGGTGATGTTATTGGCCCATGGTACTTTGTCATTTTTCATAGCACAGAAGCAGCAGCACCTCCGATAGAGAAAAGATGCTCCACCTAGGATCATTAGTACATCAAGCATTGCAGCAGCAAAAGGTACCAGTTTACTCCCAGTTAAAAAAAAAAATAAGTGGCTTCACAAAATGAGTCTTAAATGTGACTTTTCATTTTATTGCTGGCTGTCATCCACATCTGGCCATTGATTATCAAGATTCTTTTTTTGCATTGGTGAAGAACAGAAGGATCTGTGGGTCTCTATTCTTACTTCTCCACCCACAGGATATTATTGTCAGGTTGAGTTAATGTTCTACTAGAAATTACTTGGTGTGATAGGTAGGTAAAAAGATAGGAACATTTAATTCTTCATTAATCTCTCCCTTGCCATAATTAGCAAAGGTGTAAATATTAACACCTCTGTTTTTAGACATGAGTTGAAAGTATCATGCATAAACTTGCTGCCACAGAGGCCACATTCTTCAAAAACAATGACACCTGATCATTTCACCCAGTATCTTAATTTGTTCATATTTTGGCTGCTAAGCATTCTGCCTTTCTGCTGTAATATAAACAATTTAGCTCCATTAGTTTGCATTATTTTTTATTACCATTAGAATTATTAGGTAGACATAGAACAATAATTTTTTTGGTTATTCTTTCTCTCTTTTTTCTTTTTAAATACAGTTGTTCCCCCCACACTCCTAATTTTTTTTTTTTATTTTAGTATTTTCACTGTAATCATGGTTATAATTGACAGCTTTATAATACCGGGGAGCACAGTTGAGGTCTCTCTCCCTTTTCAAACATTCTTTTCCATCCACTGCAATGACTGTTTTTCTTTGTTTCTTTGCTGTCTGAGAAGAGGCAGAAGATCAGAGAGAGTTCCTGGCGGTGGTAGAATATTACATTCCATTGTAACTAGTAGTTTACATAGACGGTGCAACTAAGTATTCTGTGAAAACAATTGGAAACGACTTTGCCTTTTCCCGTGCAAATCCAATGTTTTCATAAATCTGGAGGAAAGACTTATGGTTTTGAAAATCTGAAATATTTGTATCCACTTTTTAATTGTTGATGTGCTGATGTCAAACCACCACGCTGGATATTTTTAGTACCTATCCCCATGACTGATGGTGCGTGTAGAAATCAGAAGTAAGGGTATCACTCCTGGCAGAACTGGAGTGAATTAGAAATTCTGTTTTCAAGACATTTTAAAATATTCACTTTTTAACCTCCTTTTAAAGCTACCTCTTGCTGTATTTTGCAAGGGTGGAAATTTAATGCATGATGCCTACACATGTGTACATAATATTCTCTACCTTTTGTCTTTAATATTCCTTGGTTTTTAATTATTAAAGATAAGTATTTGAATTATAAATATTCTAGTTATACAGGAATAGGCAAAGCAGGCATATACCCTCAGGCAAAATTCTTCCATTATCCATAATCCTTCTGCCTCCTGCCTCCATTTCTCTGCTCCCTATCTTTATGTTGCCTCACAAAACACACAGAGGCATCCTTTTAAACCAAGCTTCTCCTCCCCACTTAAACCATAGAAATCCTTTCTCAATATGTATAGGGGCCTCTTCCTTGAAGTGGGATGTCATACTTGTCCTAAATATAATAAAGTGCTATCTTCAAGGCATTTCTGCATCCAAAACACTCCCCAGAAACCTGCCGAGCCCTCCCATCTAACCAGCCTGAATGTCACAAATCATAGCCCAGAAACTGCTTTATAGTGAATCATTAACATTGTCAGGAATGACTTGGCAGAGAAAAAAAGCTTTCCATTAGAGAACTGAGGGAGAATATACAAATGACAGCATTGTCATTTCACTCCTATTGTTTTATAAAGCTCAGAACTGATTAGTAAGAGTTTATTACAGAGGAATATGACTGTGTATTTCATATAGAGTATGTGTTATGTTAGATATTTTTTACATATTTTCCCTTTATATGTTAGAGCCTCATGGTCTATTTTAAATAAGGTTTGTTTTTAAAATTATGCTTGCAGTGCTGAGGGAAGTTTTATAAGATGAATGAAGGTGTACAAAATGGATACATAGAATGTGGGAAATAGCTGACCTGATTATTTTTAAGTGAAAATCCATTTTTGTGGCCACTTGTCTGGAATTTCAGTCCTCCTGATTCTTTTGCCTGGCAGAGATGGCTAAAAATGACAGGATGCTACACCAAAGATGGCCAAGAATGAGTTCAGATGAGAATTCTCTATCTTTGATGGTGGGTCTTACATTGCTTGCTGAAGTTGGAAGCAAGTAGGATTTGGAATCAATTATTGCTTTTATTTATCTGAGCTTACATTTTTTAACATTAGAAGAGCTAACCAAGAGTCGATTGCCTAATATTCCTTTGCATCCTCTGCCTTGTGTTGACATGTGTAATGGATATGGTGGTGTGCTACCCAGATTCTCACTGGATTCCCCCAGGGTCCAGAGTTTTTTTTGCCATTGGTTTACTGTCAAGTCCTTTCCTAGGAATTGCCTTTAGCCAAGGGCAGCTATCTTATCCAAAGTTACAACGCTTCCCTAGGGCCAGCCTTAAGCCAGCGACTAAACCATGCCTCAATTGAAGATATTTCTGACTGGCCATCCCAGCTTCAGAGCTCCACATGGGATGGGCTGAAGCCTCTGTTGTGACTACAATGAAGATCAACATCTTTCTCTGACAAGTCCTGATACTTTCACTCTCTTACATGTGTCATGTCTGAGAGCATTCCCTGATAAACCACCTGATGTTATTCCTTGATAAGTCACAAATCTCAGGCTGCGTTTGTTTTATAGGAAATTCAACTTATGACAATATCAATAATGGAGATAGTCCTACGAGGCAGGCTCAAAAATGAGATTTTGGACTCAAATTGTTTGCTGGCTCATTGGTAATTAGGACCTCATCACTGGTGGTAGGTAGGGTATTAATTGCCCTGGAATTCAGTAGTGATGCAATTGTTAAAATTTTCACTGATGTTGAATTGTGATGGGTTATCAGCAGAAAGGAATGCTTTGCAAGATGCAAAATCTCAGATGCTTAAGAGTTTAGAGGTGGAATTGGATAGCTGTTGTTGCAAGCTATCCATGCACTGGAGAAGACATGAAAGGCTGAGGGTGGTGAAGTATAAAAGCCAGAGGACTCATTGGCAGTATATGAAGAGACTCTCATCTCTTGCAGCTAAGAGTGACAAAGCCGAGGATCTGACTCAGGACTTAATAACATGAGTAGATTATCTCCACTGAAAGTTGAATTTTTAATCTCCAAGTTGTCTCTGCCAAGATTTGGTCGCTGATGAGACCCTGGGTCAATATGCTCCAAAATCTTGAATCACCAGATTTCTCTGAACTCTCTAAGTGTGCAGAAGTGGCCCATTCCTTCCTGTTAAGGGCTAATGCTCCTTCCTCACTTGAAAAAATGCAGAGGCCTCTGACCAGTAAGACAACATGCACATCTTTCCTCAAAATCTACTCCTACCTCTCCTCCTGGTCACCAGACCAGTAACTAGGATTAAGTCACAACATATTCCAACTGGGGAAATATTGGGCCTAAGGAGCTACTAGACCAAGCCAATATGTGCCTGTAAGGGCCAGGAGAGCATGTATGGAAACTGGACCCTGAAGGTGCTGAATTAAGGGGGCAGACTATAAAGAATATAAAAAGGAGAGAATATATTGATATGGGAACACTGTTCTGAAATAAGGATATAATATTCTGTCAAAGACCCCAATAGAAGGCGCTAACATGGTATTATAATGGCACTTTGAAGCTTAAAGAAAGTGATGGCTCATACCAAGCAAAGTAGAAAGTGCCATGGCAGATGGTAGAAGGGCTCAAAAGAACCAGTGAAGGGGGACTATTATAGTGGATACATATAAGGACAGGAAACTAAATACATGAATGTGTTCCATGGGAAGGCCTAGGGGAAACTCTGTTTACCAAAATAATAAGGAAAGAGTTGATGTGAGATACATGAGTATCACTGAAGTGCTCAGTGGTTGCCCGCTGTAGGCCAGGGCTCATGGGACAAGATGCTGTTACAGAAGCAGGTTTCTTGATAGTAATAGGTAAGATACAGTACTAGTAAGATACGGAAATACAGAGGCCAGGTGGTGGCACTTCAGCAGCAGCAGCAAGGAATGTGCAATTATCATAACGAGTGAGGAGGCTGGAGCAGCAGCCAGGGAGTCCTCACCTGAAGAGAGCAGTACAGATGGTTGATAGAACCCAGGTCACTAGAGATGGGCACTCGACAAGGGCATAGATCAATCTACAAAACTGAGGAATTCGGGAATGGATAGTCATAATGCTTACAGCAACTCCACCAATGAAGTCTTGATCCCTTGCCCAGTTTCTGGACCTGAGCCAGGTTTTAGACCCAGAATTTCCAAGGGAGGACCCTGCAACACCATAAAAAGTACACTCAGTAATGATTCTCCTACTCCTTTCCCAAAGGAACCTCTGGGCCATTTACTTGGGTAGCTGTTTACTGGGGAAGGGGAATGACTAGATATTTTAAGGGTTGTTGACCTAGACATCCAAAGCATCATTATGACCCTCTTACCAGAAGGGTATCTAGGGCCTGGAAATAAAGTTCTGGCTTAAGTCCCGACTCAGAAGGGGTCCACTGTGTCCACAAACCAACTCAGCGGTCATTTGCCTAGTTCCAGAACATACTTTTGGAATGGACATTTGTTTGGTATTTAGTAGAACCACCACATTGTTTCCTTGCTCTGTGGGGTTAGACCCATCATAGAGAGAAAGCCAAGTGGAAGCCCACAAAACTGTCTTTCCTCATAGACAATACAGCAAATAAAAAATAATATTATATATGTAATATCAGGGTGAATGACAAAAATTAACATCACTCTTAAAGACCTAAAGGACCTGGGGTGGTGGTCCCAATTATATCTTTATTTTATGTGGCATTCTGGCCCTGACAAATACCAGACTGATCCTGGAGGATGACATTTGACTACTGCAAACTCAACTAAATAAAGCAATTGCAGTGCTGTACCAAATGTGGTATCTTTGCTAGATCAGGTTTATGTGGCTTCAGGAACATGGTATGCAGTGATCTGGTGAGCACGTTTTTTCCTATCTCTATCACGAAGATGGAATAAAAGCAGTTTGCATTCATGTGGAATGGACAACAATATGCATTTACAGTCTTTCCCCAAGGCCATGTTAACTTTCCTATCCTCCATCATAATATAGTCCAAAGGGACAGAGCATCCCATTGGTCCACTATGTCAATGACATCATGTTAATCAAGCCAGATAAGCAAGAACTGGCAAGTATGTTGTAAACCTTGATAAGACATATACATTCCAGAGTGTGGGGGTAAACACTCCGTGAAAATTTAGGGGTCTACCCTGTCAAAAAAGATATCAGAGGCCCAGGAGTCTAGGTGATGTCAAGACATTGCTTTCAAAGTAAAAGGAAAATTGTTACATCTTATGTATCTCACAATGCCTGGTAGGCCCCTCTGGATTCTGAAGGTAGCATATTACATTCACATTTGAGAATATTATTCCAACCCATTTACCAAGATACACAGAAATGAGTGGGATCTCAAGCAGAAAAGGATTCTATAGCAAGTCCAGGCTGCAGTGCAACCAGCCCTTTTGCTGGGCCACATGACCTGGCAGACTTTCCGATATTAGAATTATCAATGGTGGGGAAAGATGCTATCTGGAGTTTGTGGCAAACCACAATAGGAGAATAACAACATTGAACCTGTGAGTTCTAAAGCAGGGCCATTCAATCTATAGTAGAAAATTACACACCATTTGAAAAATTATTGCTGGGATTTTCTTGGGCCTGATACCAACCAAGGGACACCACCTGACCAAGTGGCCAGAAGTGTCCATCATAATCTGAGAACTTTCAGATCTTTCAAGTCATAGGCCAGGCAGACCCAGAAACAATCTAAGATGGAAGTACTACATTTGGAATTGCCAAACCTAGAGGTCATGATGAAGTTCCTTGACCACGTTCCAGTAAATCCATCAGTGTTACATCAGTGCCTCTCTCTTAGCCCATGCGTATGGCTACATGAGGGTGACCCTTTTCCCTAGCTGATCAAGAGGGAAGAGGCCACATTTGGTTCAAAGCTGGATATGTGAATGCATGCTAAAAATAGATTGTTGCTACACTACAGCCCCACTCAGGGGTTGCCCTGAAAGCCAGGGGTAAAGGGAAATCCTACCAATGGGCAGAGCTTTAAATGGTATAGTGAATGGTCATTCACCTTGTATGGAAAGAGAAGGGTCCCAGTGTTAGAATGTATTATATATGGCTTCATAGACAGTGGCAAAAGGCCTGCATGTTTGTTCAAGGTCCTGGCAGCAGAAAAACTTGAAGGTTGAGCTCAATAAGCTTTGAGGAAGGTTACGGTCATGAAGTATGGTCACAGAATGTAAAGACCTTTACATCACATGTTGACACTCACCATGGAAAATGCACTAAATGATGAAACAGATGGAATAAGGAGCAAGTGGTTATGAGCCAGCCTCTGTCATTGGTCACTCAAATACTGGCACAATGAGCACATGAACAGAATAGCCATGGAGGCAGGGACAGCTGTGCATGGGCCCAGCAGCGTGGGATCCCACTCACCAGGGCTGATAGAGCAACTGCTACTGACAAATGTCACATCTGCAAGCAACAGAGACCAATATTAAGCCCTCCATATAGCATCATCTCTTGAGGAGGCCAACCTGCCACTTGTCATCAAGTTGATTACAATAGACCCCTTCTACCTTAAAGTGTAACAATTCACTTTGACTAGAATAAACAATATTCTGGATTTGGATTTGTCTTTTTTGTCCACGGAGGCCATATGAGTTTTTTATGCTACATTATAAATTACCACAAACTTAGTGGCTTAAAATATCACATAGATATTATCTCATGGTTTCTATTCGTCAGAAGCCTGGATATGCAGTAAATAGGTTTTCTGATTCAGTGCCCACCAGCCTGGCTGCAACTCTCAAGAAGGACTGTGGTCTCATCAGTGGCTTGATTGTAAAGATCCATTTACAACCAGTGCCATTATCTAAAGGCCTACAGAGTATTTAACACTCTGACACAGGCTCCCATATCACATTGCATCACACCATGACTTCTTGTAGTGAACACACAGCCATGGGATTCACTGGTCCTACCACATACCATCCCATCTAGAAGATGCTGGCCTGCTAAAGCAACCAAACAGCTTTTTGAAGGTGTGTCTAAGGCACTAGCTTTGAGATGATGCTCTGAGAAGATGGGCAGTATTCTCCAGGATACAGTGTATGACCTAATCAATGGCTATTTTATGATGCTACATACCCAAAAGGTAGAATACATCAGTCTGGAAACCAGGGGTAGAAGTAGGAGTGGACTTTATTTATTTATTTTTACCATCAGTCCCAGTAACTCACTTGGAAATTTGTACTTAAAATGGCAAGTTTTGAAGTCCTGGTTCACAGAAGGGAAACACTGGCACCAGGGTAAACAGCAAGAGCCCCATTAAACTTTAAGCTATGGTTGCCATCTGGTCATTCCTTACTCTCTATGCTGGGAAAATAGCTGGCATCTAGGATTCTACTTCAAGAGGTAGAGAATGTATTATTTGAAGCAAGTGAATCTGAGTGGTAAAAGAGGTTGACTGCAGTGGATACTGGGGTATGCTGCCCAGATCCCTTTCAGGACCAAAGCACTCATTCCCCGGGAGCATTGTGTATTAATGATTCACAGCTGAGTTCAATCCAGAGCTTGTGCTCTGCGAAGGTAACCACTTTGCCCCAGGTAACACCCTTTCCCTGGGAACAGTTCTTTTCCAATGACTGGTCAACGTAGGGCTGCAAAGCTAAGCCCTGAGAACTCAATTTGGGCATCTATGGAGGGCCATCCCAGAGTCAGAGCAATGGTGGGATTGCCTGCAGCCCCGGTTGCAATCTAATCACATTTCAAATCTCCCTCTACTTCCTTTACTCAATGAGGATGACTTGCTGGAGAGCAATCTCCAGTTAACCACCTGCATGCAAATCTCTGTGTCCTGACTGCCCCTAAGGAGCCTGACTTTTAACAATAAGGGTATTCCTGGAGTGAAAATTTTTGATAGAATGAACTAGATTATTCAGGAAAACAAACTGCCCAACCATTTGCTTCTCCTCATTGATATGACAGGTTACCATTTTGGGACTTCAAGGACACATTCTGTGGGTATAAAGTTCTCTGTGAGACTATCATCACAAATAACTGAAAGTACTTCAGGGACTATTTAAAAACAGAATATTATTACATTTTTTCTTTCATTTTGTTTGATGGAGACAACATATGTGAATGTTAGGAAATGTTGCAGTCTCTGCATATTAAGTGCAGTAAAGGAAGCTGGCTTGATCAATATGTTTTCCACAAATATGCATATTATGTATATGCTGTAAATTAAATTTATCACCTCTATAAAAGGCAATTGCACCACATTTTGCATATCTAACTATCCATGAGGGTGAAAATATATCGAACCACAAGTGGTTAAACACGATAGAAGTGTACCATCCTGTGTAACACTCAGCTAGGCAAAGGCAGACAGAACTAATCCGATTTGACACCACTGAGCTTTGCTGCACCATCTTGCTCTTGGCAGAATTCCCACTGAAGTTCATGTGCACTTTGCTAGAGTGAGGACCACAGGATGGAGTTCACAGCTTTCCTCCAGTGGAAATATGTGTAGGTCAGATTTTACTTCGCTCATATTTGAGTAGAACATTTTCATGTGAAATTTTAGCTAGATGTAGGCAGAGCCTGGAAGAAAACAAGAGGATAAAAAGCACCATGAGCACATCATTCTTTTCTGGTAATCAATTGGGTTGCACTACCACATTTTTGATATGGTTCTCAAAGGTGATATAGGGTATGTGAAAGACTTTGTGTGTAGTGAAAATTATCACTCAGATTCAGTCAACCTAGAAACTACTTTAGTCAGAGAATTGGCTCCGTACCATTCTGATTTCACAGTACAGAATGAAATGAAGTGATTGACTCTTCCCCGTCTTTCTAAAAACATTTGCATGGTCCCTATGGTTGGAGCTGAAACATGTTTGGGTAACTACAAAAAAAGTTAGTGTTCATCATTCTTACATCTTACAGCAAGGCCAGATTCTTATTTGAAGACAAAGCCATTTATAGGATATTTCATCATTTTTAAAGAGTTATTTCCAACTACTACAATTATACATGTCCATGATGTAAACAATTTGGGAAAATACAATTCAGCTGCTAAATGCATTTTATGATCTTTGAAATATGTTGTAAAATGCTTGTGTTATAATTTTAATTGGAAAAAACAGGACAGAAAAATGTATAGATGGTATTATATGCATAGTACACATCATAATCTACTTGACCATTTTCCTACTATGAAACATATATGTGCTTGATAATTATTCATTAATAAACATACTATTATGATGAACATTTTTGTGCATAATATTTCCTCACATTTTGGATTATGTCTGAAGGATGCGGTAAACAATCGAGACACACGAGTATTTTACTGTTTTAGCTTTTGACAATTATTTTGTGCATTGTTCCTGGCATTGTAAGAAAGTATTCATTTCATCTTTTATGGTGGAACTGAGTGTCTGAAGGATAAAATATATGTGAATCTTGCTTTACTGTTTGTTATCGATCCAAATGTTTTTCTGAAATAAACAGCACATTTATACTCAAGAGAGTTCTTAGCCAAAAAATTATACTGAACAAAATTAAAAGCAAACTTTACCTTTCTTGAATCAGCAGAAATATGTCTCAATTTTATATCATATACCATACATATTTTATACCAGTTTGAGAAGAAAATGCTTTGTATTATAAATTGTGAAATATAATCCATGGAAGAGACTAAAACAGCTATTAAAATAAATAGATTCTCAAAACATGGGGTATGGCTAAAAAATTCTCAATGATTTCTAGTAACTACCTCTCACTCTAATCACTCAAAAAGTACTTTACTTCCAATGGAGTTAATCTAAGGAAGTAGGGGGAAAGAAGGTAAGAGTTGACAGTAGGAAATTGTGATTTTGAGTTGGTTCTTTAGTATGATGAGAAGAAATGAAAAAGAAAGGAACAGAAAAACAAAGTTCCTTGGTACTGAGCCAGAAGATATAATTTGTTGTATTCTCTTTGCTTTACCATATACAAACTTCAATTCCTTTCCCCTTTTGTCCATCCCCCACTCCCCCAGATATCCTTCTAATTTCTAGATCTGAACTATTTAGTACAAGAATGAGTCTATATCAAGGGACAAAAGCAAACTCCCAATAAGCACTCATATTTCTGCACTGATAGAATGATGTTTACAAGGCCTTCCTCAGTTATAAACTCCATGTGAACCACCAATCCTAATACAATTCAGTGCTTTGCTCTACCTTGGGTGTGTTTTCAGCCAACTGTTGTGTTTGTATGCATTTGGTTCACATTTTGTATTTATCTGATAATTCTAACACTTAATAAAATCTTGGAATGAGGTGATTATGGAAATTTCAAATTCTACAGGTATGATCCTGTGTATTATATTTTGTCTCATATTGGATGGATAGTCTATAACCATTTGTGATGACAAATTAAATGAGTAAGGTTCTGGGTAAAAATGAACAATGGCCAACTTTTTTTTTGGTATCCATATAGACCCATGGACCTCTACTCACAACTGGCTTTCAGTTTTTATTCAGCAATTCATTTTAGTAGATGACCATACATTTTATAATCCAAACTTCTGGGAGTGAGATAGCAAGGATGCCGTGAAATAACCACCACAGATTATAAGCATAAGCTGTGATTGTCCAGAGCAAACAAGGACATATTGTCACCCTATTTGTAGGACATAAGAATTCTCCAGCCTGGGCTACATAATTTGTGGGGCTCAGTGCAAAGTGAAAATGTACCTTGTTAAAAAACTATTAAGAATTTCAAGACGGTGATAGCATTAAAACAAGTGTTGGGTCCTCTAGTGTGGGGTCCTGGGTGACTACGCAGGTCACACACCTGTGAAGCTGGCTCTGATGATCATCAATGTTAGAATATTTGGATTCCAGAACTTTTCTCTCTTTACTAAATTTCAACAAATATTTTTGTCTTGTTTTATTAATTTTTAAATTTTAAATGAGTCTATGATCATTTTGCAAGTCAAATCAAGTAAAGTCAATAGTGTATAAAATAAAATTTGGTGGCCTCACTTTCTGCCTGTGATTCCTATCACTCTGAAACGAACCTTAGCGTGAAGGGTTAAAGGAGAATGAAATTCCAGGAAGTTAACATTTAAGAAATTGAAGAAATTTTAGTTTTTATTTTTCAGAACTAGGTATTGTTAACATTATTGATGCGAACTTTTCTTCTAATCATTTAAGAGAATCCCCAATTAATAGGCAAAAGTTTTCAGTTTCAAGAAAGAAACAGAAACATATTATCTAAATATCTACTAGGAAAATATACAGTAAAGAATGTTACACAAAAATTTGTAAAATGCATAGAAGATCACAACTAATGCAGAGAAAAAGGTGGATGGTTTGAGGGAATAAAATAAACCCAGGATTTACTAAAGAGGCAGCTATGTTTTGATGAAGTAACTGAGTGGCAAATAGCTATCAGGTGCTACCACTTAACTGGGAGGAGCTTGGAATGGCCACAGAAATGAAGAGAAATCACCTGGCATTTGAACCTCTGCCTACAAAAAGAGTGGCTTCCAATGGAGCCCATGAACTAAAGGAGGAAAATCTCTCTTTCTCCCTTTTTCTCTCCTAAAAAGAACATATATTTATAAACTAGCTCTAAAATAAACAAACACAGAGCCTAGGGAGCATCACTGAAGAATGCTAAATGAACATGGGTCATACCTCTTGGATTAATACTGATTTTCACAATAGATCATTTTTTTTTTTTGCAGTGCTCTATGGTGGAGAAGAAGCCTTATTCAGAGGTACACAGGTGACTACCCTCATGCAGTATGATTTCCATGATACTGGAAAGGCTCATCAACGTCGAAAACTTCAATTACATGTATTTTTAACCTACTCCTTAAAGTCTAGAATTTTTCAATGAAACTATGGTTGCCCCTTGAACAACAGGGGTTGAACTGTGCAGGTCCTCTTATATGTGAATTTTCTTCCACCTCTGCCACCCCTGAGACAGCAAGACCAATCCCTCTTCCTCCTCCTCCTCTTTAGCCTACTCAACATGAAGATGATGAGAATGAAAACTTTATAATAATCCACTTCCACTTAATGAATAGCAAATGTATTTTCTCTTCCTTATGCTTCTCTTAACATTTTCTTTTCTCTAGCTTACTTTATTATAAGAATACAGTATATAATATATACAACATATAAAATATGTGCTAATCAATTGTTTATGTTATCAGTAAGGCTTCCAGTCAACTATCAGTAAAGTTTGTGGGGAGTCGAAAGTTATCTACAGATTATTGACTGTGCAGGGGGCCAGTACCCCTGAGCCCCATGTTATTCTAGGGTCAACTGGAATTTCCTAGAGTTGTGTTCTAGAGTTGCAGGCAGTGCAGTGTTAAATATACTCCTTGAGGAAAGAGAATGTCTTTACCTTGTTTACTACTTCTACTAGTCTGATTAAAATCAAATTTTAGTTCCAGAGTAGAGTTATAATACAGGGTCTGTCTGTCTGTCTCTCTCTTTCTGTCTTTCTCCTTGTCTCTGTCTCCCTTTTTACAAATGAGTGGACACAGAGCAAATATGGACAAAGCTTATCTATCCTCAAGGCCTAGTAAGAAAGAAAGGGGGAATCGTGATCAGAGAGGATGACCATTTTTCATTCATTGTAGACAAGCTTTGGAGAACAGGAGGAAGATCGTCAGCCCACAGGCTCTCCAAAAGATGGATCCTTTCTTGTCAGGCCAGAGGAGGGAGAGCGCCACCCTCAGTGGCTCACAGCAGATCCACAGCAGCAAACACAGCTATGTGTGAGTACTGTTTCCATGGAGTCTTTTTCCTACCCAGTGGCCACATGGGCAAAGGCCAGCTGCTTAATCACAGAAGCCCAGTAGACAATAATGAAGGCTAGCAAGAGACTAAGGCAAATAATAACTGTTTCAACTTTAAAAAATATATTGCTAATGACCAGACATACTCATATTTCAAACATTGTATTGGTACCAACATTTAAGCTGCTATATTTAATCAAGTTGCACCAACTACCTTTGTATCTACAGACTTCCACTACCTTATGGAATAGCCTGGTACCAAAGGAAGTGGTAATGAAGTGGTATTTGCTTAGGTCACCCAAGGTTTCAGGAAGAGAATCTTCTTAAGATTGAACTTGATACCTAACTAGTTCAAATCCTTTATGCTGCTTCATTTCTGACTGTATCAGAGGAGTTCCATGGAGAAGGTAGGACTGAACAGAGGAAAGCAAGGAGAAAAATCCATGTATAACTATGACCAGTTGTCTTGGAGTCGTATGCGGCAAGGCCGGGGGACATTTCTAAGCTGCTGAGGTTGGGAACTGTGTCGTTAAGTTTTGTTTAACTTATGTAAAACATTTTGCGCAGTTTCAAATTGTTTTAATCCCAATAATAAAGATCTGTTTTTAAAACACAGTCTTGCAAAAGTCTTTCTTTTTCCCCATGGTATGCTTTTTAAAGGTAAGATTCAGCCTCTGATAGATAGAAGTTTCCAAGTAGATTCATACAAAACATCTAATGCCCTCCAAAGTCACAGGCTGCCAGTTATCTCATTTGGGAATATAGTCAGAAATAATCACTTCATTCAGAAATAGCCTAATGCTTTTTTTTTTTTTGGTCTGTTTCTTTGATCCTTAAAGTATTCTTGATTCGAGTGTTCTTCAAGTATCTGGAAAGCTTGAATAAGCAAGTTCAGAGTGTCTTGAGGAGCACCTGGAGAATGAGAGAAGAACCGGATTTGGAATTGATACTAATTTTGTGCTTTGGGACAAATCATTTGCCTTTCTGAGCCTCAGAGGCTTTTTTTTAACTATAAGTATAGATAAAAATATCCATTCTGCCTGCCTCACAAGTGAAAGAACTTCAAAAGGTGCCATATGTGCATAAGTATTTTTGTGTGTTTGTCAATAAGAAGCAATGGTTCACTGAATAAAGGATGAAGTTCAGCCTTACACTGCAGTTGTTATAACTGCACAGCCCAATTCTTTTGAAAAAGAAGATATTTTAACTTCAATCCTGGGACTTTTTAACACAAAAATACAATAAAAACTAAAGGTATGTTGAATATTGTTTTAAAGAGGAATTCACCATGATTCACTCAATGATCTTGTATTGTGATTCATTTCTTTTTCCTCATGCCTAGAAAGTATCTGGCACATAATGGGAACGCAGTAATGTTTAGTGAATAGAATGCTAAGCATTTGAGCACCACATACAAACATGCCCAGTTTATAAAGCTAAAACTAAAACCCAAATCCAATTTTAAATTGGAATTATTTTTACATATTGAAGTATTGGCACAAGTGAATAGAGTGACCTGCTGAAAGAAGGATTTTTTTTTTTTGATGGCAAGTCCTATATGAAAAGTTTTGTTTTTCAAAAATATTTAAAGACTTTTTTTTATCCTGTTAAAAACTTACATTTGTCAGCAAGAGAGCAATATTCTTTGGATGCCCACTATAGTCTATGCAACACACCAGATTTTTTTTTTTTTTTTGCCGATTTTGACAAAGGCACTTGGACTTGTTAAAAATTACATTACCCTACATCTAAGTAAACACGCATTCCGAACATGTCAGGGCAAGCCACTAACTACCCATTTAAAACACATCTTCCCATTTGATTTTCAGAGAAAAAATGGGAACTGTCTGTTATGATTTAAAAGAGCGTTTTCCATGAGTTAACACAGCTAAATTGTAAACCTAAGAACAAATAAACAAACGAATACCCAAGTGGCTTTGAACAATTGAACCACTGCATGGTTTCCAGTGGATGCATCCTTCTCCCCAAGTCTGCATTGTAATTAGGAGGTTACAATGAAAAGAAACCTTGAACAATGGCATGATAGGGAATGTTAAAATACTAATGAGAGGAAAAACCAAGGACAATCTGTTTAATAACCTCATAGCCATTGTTCACATCAGAGTGACAAACAGTATAATATGGTAGAGCTCTTGTGTCCTCTGGCTGTTCAGCACTGCCTCCACACTTCTTTACTGTGCCAGAACTACTTAGCTTCTTTTTGCAGCCCTCACACACATTAAGTCGACAAGGGACGGAGAAAGCCTGCCACTGCAGCAAAGGAAAAATAGGAGAGTGATGAGGAATTGGGTCAGACTGGTCAGGGGATAAAGATAAGTCTTGACTAGACATATAAGGGGTAAGACAGATATAAAACTCAGATATTTTAGTTTTTAGTTCTATATGTAAGCAATAATCAATGTTGTTCGTTCTGTCCCACCCCTCCTACCCCCGCCCAAGTTTCAGGCTATAATAATATGTGTGTGTGTGTGTGTGTGTGTGTGTGTGTGTGTATTTTAATCTTCTAATTGGACTCAAAGCTCATTATTAATACAATAGCCAGGGCATTTGAATTAATGTAAACAAATAGAAGACATAAAGATAGAAAAAGGGGACTTAAAAAGTACAGGTTTTAGGGTATGCCTTTTGGTAGGTTTGCAAAGATACATTGAGGAATGTTGAAAGGTCCAAGGGCAGAGTGCATGGCACTTTCTTATGTAAAGATGTACAATTCTAACTCAGCCATTCATTCATTGCATTGCTCAAAAACACCAGAAATCAACAACCTACATGCCTATAAGGTACTAGGGCAATAGATAAATGTATGCATTTAGCCAAATATAAAATGAAAGAGAATGTAGGAATTTTGTTTCTGTCCATGATAAACTAGCTCTTCCACAGAGCAAACATAAAGGATAAAAAAACAAAAACAAAACAAAAAACATAATAGCACGCACACACAAACACAAACAAGAAAACAACCGTTTGAAGACATTAGAGCAACTAAAGCATCCAGAAAAAAAGGGAAACACCTTCAGATGAGCTAGACTCTATCTACTCTTATTCTATTCTTTACATTAGTGGTGGAGTTAAAGTTATTTTAGGGTCAGAGAGTCTGCTAATTCCAAGTGTAGAGCACAGAGGCTTAACTAAAAACCTTAGTTCAGAGGTTGAAGTAGAATAGTTTCAGTGGGCTAGGGAGACAAAAGTTGGGGCTTAGAGTTGCCAAGACAGCCAGGACTTAAGGGGCCAAGATCCTGGAGAAAGGGGAACTGTTAAGAAGTAATTCCAATGATTCATATAGAATTTAGAGGAATTTGTAACTCCTAAGCTGTACTTCAGTGGAGCCAAATGCCAAGAGACCAGGAAGTCAAGTGGAAAGCAACTGCTAAGAAGCAAAGATTTGGCAGTTTCAGAGTTCCAGGAAGACACAATCTGCAGTTTAGGACTGACCAGGGGGGAGGGGCCATGAAACTCCCAGGGTTTCAGTTGAGGATCCCTGAATGCCTATATTCTAGGACCAAGAACAAGCAGAAATATACAGCTTTGAGTGGATTAAAGTAATCATCCCATATTCTAACTGCCAGAAGAAGATTAAATGTCTTGTAGAAGATAATATCCAGATCTTTTACATTTTTTCCTACATGATATGTGACACTCAATCAAAATTACCAGGTATCCTAGAAACAGAACCACATGACCAAACCTCAAAAATAAAAACATACAATAGAATCAAAGCAATAGAATGTGAAGATACTGGAATTATTGGATTGGCATTAAAGTAACTAAAATTAATATGTTTAAGAAAATAAAGGAAATGGTGGAAAATTTATCAGAAAACTGAAATTTAAAAAAATCAAAAGGAAATTCTAGCATTGAAAAATATACTAATTAAAATTAGAAACTCAATTGATGAGTTTAACAGCAGATTAGTGAGATGGAAAAAAACCAAATTCTAGGAAATATCCAGGGCAAAACATGAAATGCAACAAGGATTTAAGAAAACATAGAAACAAAAGATGTGTGAGACATAGTGAAGAAAGTCCTAGTGTACATGTAATTGGAGCTCCAAAATGAGATGAGATAAACTATAAACTCCAAGCAGAATAATACCAAAAAACCCATACTTAGACATGTTATAGTAAAAATACTGAAAACTAGATATAAAAACATGATTTTAAAGGTGACCCCTCTCCCCCAAGGACTCAAAACCTTCAAAGAGTTGATAGCTGACTTTTCAAAAGAAATCAAGAAAAATGGAAAAGAGGTGATATCTTCAGACTGCTAACCACAAATTCTATACCCAGAAAAAACACTCTTCAAAAATGAAGGCAAAATAAAGATATTTTCAGGCAAACTAAAAGGAACGAATTCATTGTCAGAAGGTCCATACTAAATGATATACTAAAAGGAGTTTTCTGGGCAGATGGAAATGGATAACAGATGAATGGAAATACAGAAGAAATAAAGAGTACCAGACAAAATAAACGGGGAAGTATAAATGTATATTGACTTTAAAAGCAGTAACAACAATGTTGTATGGTCTTTAAAATTTAGGTAGGTTTATAATATATAACCACAATAACAACAAAAGGGTAGGGGATAAACAGTGTTAACAATGTTAATACTCTAAAAGAGTGTAAGAAAGAAAGAAAGAAAGAAAAAGTAGAAAACAAATATTAAGTTGATAGATTTAAATCCAAATATATTAGTAATTACATTACAAGGAAATAGACTACATACTCTCAATTAGAGTACGTATGCTTCAAAAGACTACCATTGCCAGACTGGATTAAACAATAAACAAAACAATCATAGCCTGCTACAAAAGAGAAATGTTAAACATAAGCACTTAGAACCATTAAAAGTAAAACAATGAAAGAGATGTACCATACTAATGCAAACCAAAACAAGTTGGTGTAGTTCCATAAATATCAGATAAAGTAGACGTAGTTATGTTTGTGTTACTGATTTCTAGATTTATTGCACTCTGGTCAGAAAACATAAGGTTCTGATATTTGAAATTTCTGGAATCTCTTTATGATTGGTATATGCTTAATATGTGTGTGCATGCAGGTGTGTATGTGTGGGTGTGTCTGTGTGTGCTTGGTAATCTTTTTGTTTTTCTTTTTCTTTTTACAGAGAAGTCTGTTAAAATCTACAACTGTACGTAGGGATCTATTTTTCCTTTTATTCATGTCACATTTTGCTTTATATATTTTGCTTTATATATAGAGGTGCATTCAAATTTAGGGGTATTATATCTTCTAGTGGAATTGATCATTTTACAATGATAAAATGTTCCTCTTTATTTCTAGTAAATATACATGCCTTTCACAGAGAAAATTATAAACCATTACTGGGAGAAATTAAAAAAATCAAAATAAATGGAAAGTTATCATGTTTATGGATTGGAAAACTTAATACAAAAATGTCAATTCTAAGTGTGTGTAAATGTGTGTGTGCATGTGTGTACATTTAAAAAAAACGCAATCCCAATACAAATTCTAGCAGGTTTTTATGTGTGTGTGTGTTTGAAAATGAAAAGGCTGATGCTAAAATTTATAAGCATATTCAAAGGGCCAAGAATGACAAATAAAATTTTGAAACAGATCAAAATTGTTGTAATTACCTACACTTATGGTCAACTGATTTACAACAAAAGTACTATTGTTATGCAGTAGGGAAAGAGGGTTTTTTCCATTGATGATGCTGAATCAGTTGGAGAAACATATTGAAAAAAATGATAGTTCTCTTAACTTCAAACCAAACACAAAAAAATCAATTCAAGACAGATCGTTGATGTAATTGTGAAGGATATAGTTTCTAGAGGATAACATAGAACAGAGATCAGAAAATTATGGCTTGTAGGGGAAATCTAGGTTGTCACAAATTTTTGTTAATAAAGTGGCTACTTTTGTACTACAATGACAGAGTTGAATGGTTGTGACAAAGACTATATGGCCTGCAAAGTGGAAATATTAACTATCTTGTCCTTTCAGAAAAAGTTTGCCAAACTCTGACATGGAAGAGTATTAAAATATTGGCCATGTCATTATGAAAGGGAAAGATTTCTTAAACTGGATACAAAAAGTACAAACATTAAAGGAAAATATTAAGTTGTGCTCCATTATTATTAAGAATTTCTGTTCATTGTAAGACATTATTGAGAGAATGGTAGAAGGTATTCGTAATACATGTATCCAACTGTGGTACATTGCATTTTTGTCCAGTATTTTTTATCCTCACTCCCCTACTAATCCATCCCTCTACAAAGAATGTACTTTTCTGTCTCATTGAGTTTGGCCTTGATCTTATGACTTGTTTTGGCCAATGGTATGTAAATGGACATGATGTTTTCCATGACTAAATAGATGCTTTTAAAGGCATTGCTAGTTTCTGCTAGTCCCATCTCTTGCTCTGACTTTCATCCATGAGAACATGATATCTCCGATAGTGGATCCATCTTCAACTTGTTTCCTAGACAAGAAGACATATAAAGTCAAGCTGAACCAAGAAAAAATGAGCCTCGCTTAGCCTAGCAGAGTCCAGAAGGGTGCAAAGGACCTGCAACCAACACATAAAATGAATATGAAATATATACTTATTGCTATAAGCCTCTGAGATTTTGAGGTTATTTATTAAGTGGCATAACTTTGTGGAAGCTGACTAATACATACACAAAGGATACTTCAGAAAAATAATCCTGCAACTCAAAGAGAAAAATAAAAATATACCAATCAAAAATGTGCAAGACATGAATATCTTCAAAGGCGGATATCCAAATGGCCAATAAGGAAATTAAAACTAAAAAGAGATATCAATAAATGCCCACCAGAATGGCTAAAATGAAAAAAAAAAAAACTGGCAATATCAAGTGTTGACAAGGATGAGGAACAATTCTAACATATGATTCCGATTGAAAAATCAATTCGTATAATCACTTTCAAAAATTATTTAGTAGTACTTACATCAACATACACATCACCCTATAATCCAACAATTTCACTACTGAAAATATAACCAATATAAATGAGCAAAAATGTGTAACAAAAGGCATTTATAAGAATATTCACTGTAGCATTATTTGTAATAGCCCTGAATTGGAAATAATCCAAATACTCATCAATAGCAGACCAGATATATAAATTGTGGTATATTTGTTTGAGGAAATGCTATACAGCAAGAAAGAAGAAGAAACTACTGTCAAGTACATCAGCAGAGATAAATCTTACGGATATAATTTTGAGCAAGAGAAGCCACATGCAAAAGAATATACCTTGTATTTTACATTTCTACAAAGTCCAAAAACAGGATAACTGAGTTTTGGAGCTAGAATTTAAATTAGTGTTGGGTGTAGTAAGTGCTGAGAGGGAGCATAAAAAGTGTTCTGGGGTGCTGGTAATATTCTACATTTTAATCTAGATGGTTGCATGATGTGTTCACTTAAGAAATTTTTTGAGCTGCACACTTCATATTTGTGCATTTTATTATATGCTGTATTTTGATAAAATATCTACAGAAAGAGAGTAGTAGGACTTGTTGGAGGATAAGTATGTGCAGACTTACACACACACACACATATGCTCCTTGAAGAAATTCAAATTAAACAAAACAAAACAAAAACACTTGAGGGTTAAAATAAGCTTACAGGCCTCCTATTTAAGGAATGTTACTTCGTTCTGTACCAACGAAAAATTGAAGATGATTTTTTCATTCATGTAAAAATTATATCATGCATGAAAGTAAGATAATACATAAATAATTTATAATGCCTTCTATTTTATATTCAAATCTTACATTTTAAGAAAAATATTCAATGGTAATAGGTCACTAGTGATACTAACAATTGAGTGTGAACAATATTTTCTTCTAGAAGTATATTTCCATTAAACATAGAGTCAGATATAAGAGCCACTCTTAAATATAGGGGGCAAGAATATAAGATTCACAAGTGCTGGTATTGTGTTTAGTTTTATATTTTGTCATATACCAAATTCCTAGAAATTTGCCTTGTTTGTGCTATTCATTATGAATAATATTCATTAAATTAATATAAAATTAGATAATTCTTTATTCAGCTTCAATTTAAAAATTATAATGCAACTATATCTTTATATCCCCAATGTTCTTTATTTCCATTTATAAGAATGACTTGCAAGATACTAATTTCTATTAGAAAATTGTAGTGTTCTAAACATACTGCCATTTTTCCAGATCTCACCTTTTGATTATTGTTTGAGTTCTGAGAAACTTAGCTCAAATCAATCCAACAATATATTTTTAAGCACTGAATGTTAAAGTAATCCTGAATAGAGGCTGTATGATATGGTCCATATAGTCTTTTCGTGGACACACAACTTCCTCATGAAACTAGTAGATATAAAACAAAACAAAGACAACAGTTAGTAATAATACAGCAGACTGAATACAATTAAGTGCCAGTGTACCTTGCCAGGAGAGTGAGTGCTGAGCTCAGGCAAGAGAACAATGTCAGTGAGATTTTTCACTCAAAAAAAAATTTGACCTAGAGTTGGGTTTTGAAGAACTGGTAAAATCTGGACAGTCATAGAAAAGGGGCAAGGGTACTCATCTTGTTAGGCAATGTCAAACAAGGTATGGGAAAAGCACAAAATGGGAGATTCTACCCAGATTAGCTTGCTTGTACTAGAGGGCACAGGCAGGGGCTAGAGAAAAACTGGAAAAACCAAGTGATGCCAACTATGAGTGATCTGGCACGGTGCTTTCCTAGCACAGCATGCCTGCCTGCAAATCATCTTGTTAAAATGTAGATTCTGATTCTGCAGGCCTGGTTTGGGCTCAAGGTACTGCATTTCTAACAAGCTCCCAGGTGACACTAATGCTCTCGGTAAGTAGATGCAGTTTGAGTGGCAAGGATCTAGAATGCGTAGAAAGATTTTCAATTTGATTTGATGGAAAACAAACTTCTGTTGGACTGAAGAGGGAAAGATAATGGCAGATTATGGCACCAATTAAAACAACAATAATAACAATACCATTTATTGAATTTTTAGATAAATTACCTCCAGTTCTTAACCTGGTCAGTTATAGAGGCAAGCACCAAGGAGCCAAGAGTATTGTTATAAAAAACAGATGAAAAAGGAGACAAAGACTTTATTAAGGGAAAATAAGTCAGAGAGGACAAAGAAAGTAATGAAGACACAATGCACAGTGGCGTGGTCCGGGGTTTGCTTTGGAATCCCATATCAATATTAAATTGCCGATAGCACGGGGGTGACTTGATGGTCTGGAATTGCTTTAAAGTAATCAACCAGACCTCCTCCTGAGCTTGCAACATCTTCCTTTATATTCATAAAAATCCAGGTCATACATTGGCTTCATAAAGAGAAGTGCTGAGGCTACTTTCTTCTCCTTTGATTGTCAGCATTATCCCCCTAGTAAGTTTGCCACTGGTTTGTAATTGCCTAGTGTAACAGTCTGAGTTCACATTCGGGACCTGACACTGTAAAGAATATCACAGGATTCATGTTAGTCACCTGCAAATTGAGCACTAGAATACCAGACCCTTGTCTTACAAGGCAGAATATTTTGAAGTTTGTAGGCAATACGAGAAATATAGACATCTGAATACAAAAAAAAAAAGGAAATCATCCCCTAGGTCTAGTTGTGGTGATGAGTAACTTGGCAGCAACTCGGAAGGTTAAGAGTGAAGTGCTGCTGCTGACCACCCTACTCCTTTATGAGTTCAAGGGAAGGGCTGCCTTAGGATAGATGAATGACCTTCCCTGTCAACACTACTTGGAGGTCAGTGTCCTTGGGGAAGAGGATCTAAGGCCAGATACATGTAGGATATGCTCTCTGCCTCTGCTTAATTTTCTATTGCCAATATATGAATTTTCAACATGTGTTTATACAGCTGCCCAAGTCCCAAGTGCTTTGTGCAGGAAAGTAGGAGCTCTAGGCAGGAAAACTCCTCTTTCAAAATTAGGGAAGGAAAAAGATATTCAGATCCCATTAGTCTGTTTTATGAAAACAAAAATTTAAAGTTAGTTAAAGCATATATGTTTTGCTCAGCTTAAAACATTGTCAGTGTCAGATGCATAAAACTTTCAGTTAAAGAAAAATTCAGGGCAATGAGAAATCTATTCATCTCTTCATTTGTTCTTAAATAATTAGAAATAATTTCTACTCATTTTTAACACAAAGCAATACACTACCATTATAGAAACTTTGTAAAATAACAATATGTAGAAGAGAAAATAATCACCTATAGTTCCATAACTCAGTTAATATTTTGGTGTGTGTTATTCCAATCTCTTGTCTATGGATATTTTCTATTTGACATAGCTGTCAATGTCCATATTAATTTAAATCTTGCTTTTGAAAGTTAGCATCATACCACTTGTTAACACAACAGATGAAGCCTTCTGGGGGCGTTTCTTATTTTGCAGTTATCAAGAATTTAACCCTTGGAAGGTTGAGAGGATTATATTAAAATGGATAATTCTATTAAGTAGAACACATAGCCCGGGAAACCATTTTTTTCTTTAGTGTTAAGACTTTGTATGCAATTTAAGATCTTTATGGCATTCATGTGTATTTCTATCAGACCTTTTAAGGGAGAGTGTATTGTGAGGAGGTAAGATTTTTTTTCTTTGCTGAATATCTGAATTCGTATAGGACTCTATCTATAAAATTCCAGTTAATAAAGTAAATCCAGGGTTTAGGGTAGAAAAAAGAACTAGGATGATTTTCCTCCTCATCAAGTACCACCATGGCCTTAAATTAAAAAAAAAAAACAATTGAAATACAGATTATTAAGGTGCAATTTACATAAAATAAAATATACCAATTTTACATATACAAATTTTTTTTAAAAGGAACTGATTGTTCCTTTAAAAATATTTTATTATTTTATTATTTTTTTTTTTTTTGGAGATGAGGTCTCACTATATTGCCCAGGCTTGTTTGGACCTCTCAGCTTCAAGTGATCCTCCTGCCTCAGCCTCCCAAATTGCTAGGATTACAGGCATGAGCCACTGCACTGGGCCAGTAAAATATTTTGATTCATTTGTTTCAATCTGTGTATCAGTTTGTTCCTTTCTATTTCTGAGTAGTGTTCCATTGTTTGGATGTTCTATAGTTTGTCTGTTTACCAATTGAAGGGTATTTAGGTTGTGCTATGGATTGAATGTTTATGCCCACTCCCTACCCCTGCCCCCAATTCATATGTTGAAACTTAATCCTCAATGTGGTGACATTAGGAGAAACCTCTGGGAGGTGATTAGGTCATGAAGGTGAAGCTCTCATGAATGTGATCTGTACCCTTGCATAAAGACTCCAGAGAGCTCCCTTGTCCCTTTTACAATGTGAAGACATGGGAAGAAGACAGCCATTTATGAACCAGGAAGTGACCCCTCACCAGACACCAGATCTACCAGTGCCATGATATTGGACTTCCCAGCCTCCAGAACTGTGAGAAATAAATTTCTGTTGTTTATAACTCACCCAGTCAATCACTCTAACACCCTGACAGGCTAAGACTGGTTGTTTCCAAAAACATTCACATAGAGGTTTACATTTCTCTTGGGTAAATACCTTAGGAACAGGTTCCTGGGTCTTTTGATAAGTCGTTAACTTTATTAGAAACTGCTAAGTGACTTTCCAAAGTGGTGATATTATTTTGCATTCCCAATAACATGAGAGTTCTAGTTTTCTGCTTCTTCATCAGCACTTGGTGCTGTCAGACATCTTGTGGATGTGAAGTGGCAGCTCCATGTATTTTTTTTTTTTTTTTTGAGACAGAGTGTCACTTTGTTGCCCTGGCTAGAGTGAGTGCCGTGGCATCAGCCTAGCTCACAGCAACCTCAAACTCCTGGGCTTAAGCAATCCTCCTGCCTCAGCCTCCCGAGTAGCTGGGACTACAGGCATGCGCCACCATGCCCAGCTAATTTTTCTATATATATTTTTAGTTGGCCAGATAATTTCTTTCTATTTTTAGTAGAGACGGGGTCTCACTCTTGCTCAGGCTGGTCTTGAAGTCCTGACTTCGAGCCATCCACCTGCCTCGGCCTCCCAGAGTGCTAGGATTACAGGCGTGAGCCACCACGCCCGGCCTTCCATGTAGTTTTAATTTGATTTTCCCTAATGACAAGTGATGTTGAGCATCTTTTCATGAGTATTTAAAAAAATTTTACCACTTATATATTTTCATTAGAGAAGTATCCATTCAAATCCTTTGCTTATTTTTATATTGGCCATTTGCTTAAGTTTTTTTAAACAGTTTTTATTGAGGTATAACTGATGTACATAACTGTGCATATTTAAGTGCACAACTGATAAGTTTTGAAATGTGTATGCACATGAAATTATCACCATAATCAAGATAGCAAACATATCCATCACTTTCATTACCTCATGATTCTGTGTAATTCCTCTTTCCTGCACTCCATGTCCCCCCACTCACCTGCCCATTGGCCTCCCCAAGCAACCACTGATCTGCTTTTTAACCCTATAGAACTCTTTGTTCTATTATTTCACTGGTTGCTTTAGTTTATAATATACATCTTTAACTGAGCATGGTCTACTGTCAAGTGGTATTATACCATATAAAATACACAGCTTTATAATAGTGTACTTCTATTTTTCCCATCATTGGCTTTTTGCTATTGACATATATTTTATTTTACATGTGGGGTGGGAGGTATGTTCTTTCAAAACTTGCATTTTTAATACACTCCCATAGATATGTATGTCTTTAAAGAATTAATAAAGTATTTCTGTGTCCGTGACATACTGGGTCTATTTTTCTTTTTTCTTCAAAGACAAAGTATTTGGTATGCATAATACCCTGATTCCATTCCCTGGGCTGCTCCGAAGCCCCTTTTTGGAAAAGAAGTTCATGACATTTGACAACATTTATTGTTTGAATGATTTGGGATGGTGGGAACCAGTAAAATCCCCTCATCCTCACCATCTGAAATCATTCATACAGTAAATGAGGGGACTTCATCTAGCCGTGGCAGTTGGGAAATTACCAGAATAGTAATTTATAGGCATAGAAACCACAGACTTTTGGGGACACTGGTATTTTTTGCCTGCAAACAATCTGAGCGTGGAAATCCTGTTTCAAAACGTAACATGAATAGTGACATTGGGAATAAAGCGGCAATGTTACTTATATCTACATTTAAGTTAACCTAAAAAACCACGGCATTTATCAATGACTCCAAAGAGATAGAACCTATGCAAATAGCTGAAGAAATAATATTATTATAATCAATAATTTACTCTCAAGAAGTAGTCACAGTGTATATGCCATATGTTAACTCTTTAGTGAATGGAATTGCACTGAATAGTTAAATGTATTGTTCCACTGATGGTAGTGTACTTCAAAAAATAATTTTCTCTAAAATATTGGCAATCTCTTTTAAGTTATATGAGAGATATTATTATTATTATTATTAACTATAGGAGACCAACAGGATATCATGTAAATTATTTAACAAGATTTTCTGGCAGATCATTTGTGTAATATGACAAATGTACATTTACTCCTTTGTAGGAAAATAATGGATTAATTAGTTTTGACAGTGTCTCTAATTCTTATGTGAGGTTTTGAAGATGAAGCACTAAATGTGACATTATTTTAATCTTTTTCTGAAAGTATATCACTGACTTAGAATAATGCAAGGCAACACAAATCACAAGAAGGAAATAAGATGTACATTAACTTAAATATATGTATGAGAAAAATATCAAATTCCAGGTATTGAAAAAGAATTCTTATTGGCATCAGAACTTCCCGTTTTTCCATTTTATGGGCTTTAAACCTTGTGAGGAAGGCATAGTAAGGAATTATTCTTCTAGCAGTACTGTGAGTTTCTGCATGAAATAACCACTAAATACTTATAGCATTTTCATTTTTTTTAATAAAGCAACTTTTCTCCTTTTTCCTCCCTTCTCACTTCTTGAGTATGTTAGCAAAGACTCACATTTGAGAGTTGGTCAAGCCAAATAAGATGATAAATTGAAGTTTGTTTAACTGTTTTGTAGATTACATTAATCTTGCTCTTTTAAAGACTGCTATTCATTATTTTTAAATATTTGAATTAATTGTATTTATCATAACTTAGACCCAAGGCCTAATTATGCATTCTCATGGAGGACGCAATTAAAAATATGAAACAAAACAAAAACAACAGCTAGCACTTCTGCAAACTCAGCTTGCTTAATTTTTCAAAGTACTGTTAATAAAATTAACATAACTAATTTGCATTTGTGAGTGGATAAAGAGATACTGGCAAAAATGTTTCTTTGTAATCAGAGCAAAATGAAATAAGAAAGCAAAATTCCCTTTATAAATGTAAAAAAATTATATGTATATATATTTTTTGCTTAAAGCAAGTCTGTTTCAGATTGAGTGTGGAGGTGCTGACTCTGAAAACCATGAGTAAGTATTTCCACCTGAATGAGACACCCCTATTCCTAATGCTTGACTTCTGCTTGATTTCCAGAATCTTTACAAATACAATTGTATCCTTCTGCTCAGGGACTTGTTGGATTCTTCTTGAGGAAGAGCGAAGTAAAGGTATTTTGACCTCTGCAGTACTCTGATGAAACAACTGAGCCATGTTGTAATGCAGCAAAACCTACTGGTTTCACTTTTATGGAGCCTGGTCTTGAGCTCAGAGCTTCAGATCAATTTATAGAGCTCTACTCTCAGATACCAGTGGGAAATCAAGGATCACTGGACAGTTGAGGAAAGCCTTCAGTATGAGAGCTGGAGACACAAATAAACAAACCGAGAAATGAAACCTGGGGGAAAGAGAACTAGGCTGGGGCAAGAAAACCTCAATGTACTCTTGAATAAGAACAGGTTACTATAGAAAGGGACATCAGAGACAAAAAGAGTTACTGAAAAGTAAAAAACAGAATAGAAATGACAAAAAAAAAATTAGAAGATGAGGTAAGGAAATCCCTAAGAAAACAGAGCTAAAATGTGAAGAGAAAAAAAAATAATCTAAAAAGATAAGAAAATTAGAGGACCACTTCAGGAGTTCCAGAATGTGAGAACAAAATAGAGAGGAGAAAACCATCCATCCAATCATTCAAGAAAATTTCCCTAAACTGAAAGCCTTTTTTGGTCTACTTCTGGTGTTACCAGCAGGGAGCCTGATGAACAGTTGCATCTTCATGGATTCCTTAGGGCACCTTTATTCAAGGGAAATTGCTAATGCCAAGTTGTAGGAAGCCGGTGCAGCTCTCAGTCTTCTTTACTCATTGGAGAGTTTGACACATGTAAAATTGTCCTTTAGAAACCTGATGGACTAACCTGGAAGGCGTTAAGTCAGGCTAATTTTCTCAGAATTGAGCACGGTGTGTAATACCGTACAGTGGACAACGGGGAAATGGTCACTGACTTGCGTTATCGCATGCTGGCCCCAGACCGTGCTTGATGGGAGCAGGTCTCAAGACTGTTGTCTTCTGGATGTTACTTTTCGGGACTGTGGCTTAAACTGAAAGAGATTTAGGTTTAACATGCGTCTTAGGAATGGTAATAGCCTTTTTCTAAATAAAAAAACAGGAACCCTTATCTTTGCAGATCATTTTTTCCTGAATTATAAATTTATTACATGAAAAATTTTAAAAGGTATACAAATTAGGTGACATTTAATTTGTTAAAAGAAATAAAATTATACTGAATTGGATATGCCTCAGAAATTCTAGGCTACTTGCAGTTGCCTTAGGTTATAAATGCAAATATATTTCATTCTAATTTTGTTCTACAATCAGTGCAGCAGGCACAAATAAACTGAGTAAAGCTAGACTGTATGATACACATCAGTTTGAATCAGTGTCACCTGAGTTCCTATAGCCCATCGCAGCCCATTGCTTTAGAAGGTTGAACTTTTTAAAGGTGGCCTCATTAATTGGGATCTATCTGTCAAGATTTAGATCATAAATAAAAGTTTCCATGACATTGAATAAGGTTAGGCTACAAAGCCTCCTTTAGGCACATTGAGAAAGGATTATTTATAATAGTGACTAATAGGAAAAATGATTTCTTTTGGGGGAAATTTGAAAACAAAATACTGGTAAGAGTTGATCAACACTTATGTGCACATATAGTAGTGACATTCATCACGTGTCCGGCAGGTGGGAGGGGTGAGGAAGGGAAGAGTATATTCGCACCTAATGGGTGCGGTGTGCACCGTCTGGGGGAGGGGACACACTTGAAGCTCTGACTGGAGTGGGGCAAAGACAATATGTGTAACGTAAACATTTGTACCCCTGTAATATGCTGAAATAAAGAATAAAAGAGTACTACTCAGAATAAAAAGTTTTTATTTTTGTAATCAAATCATAAAAATGTGAATAAATTGGACAAGTACAAGACCACAATATGCCAATTTAGACCACTTTGACAGGACTGTGTCCTCATGTGTTTTCTGCCTTCCCTTTTTAAATTGCATTTATACATCACTATTTATCAGTCTGGATCTTTTCCCATGTTTATTTTACATAGCAATGATTAATATTTATGTTTTTGGATATGAACTAGATTTGGAATATTGAATCCAATTTGAGCCAGAGAGCCAAGAAGACCATGTCTACCTTTACCCATTTGAGATGGTAGCTTTTGTCATTTCAGATAGTTCTGTAGTTTAGAGCACTTGGAAATTTCTCATCAGTTCTGCATTTTGGAGGTCTGGAAAGGAATCACACTTTAGTGCTTTTTCTTTGAAATAGGATTTACTCTGTTTTTTCTGTTCTACAGGCATAACTATCGTTGGCTAGCCAGGCAAATGCTGTTGTGAATTAGATACCAATTTTTCAGGAGAATTGAAACAAGGAGTATTTTATTGCCATCCTGGTAGAGTCAAGCTCCATATCCTTCAGAGTCACCCAGACCTCTGGGCTGTCATCTCCTTCAAATCTCTCTGCTTGCTTCTTCCTACTTGCCCTTTCATTTAGATTTATCTTTTACTTCCTTGGTGCTCAGGGAATCCTCCAACAATGTTTGCACCAACTGCCAAAGAGTGAAACATTCAGACTAACAGTTGGAGTTTTGTGCTGTTCAATACTAAATTATTAATCAGACACAGTGTGGTAAATAAAATGCAGTAAAGCTAGGAGTAACTCCTACCCTTCCTAATAAACACAGCTTCTACATTTAAAATTACTGTTTTTTGATTTCTTTTATTTATTTATTTATTTTTATTTCAGCTTATTATGGGGGTACAAAAGTTCAGGTTATATATATTGCCCACACCCCCTCCTCCATCCCCCGGAGTCAGAGCTTCAAGCATGTCCCATTCCCAGACAGTGTGCAACACACTCGTCACGTAGGTACCAAATGGGCTTCCCTGTGAAGAGAATCTGATCATCTAATATAATATTTTTTCCTGATTTCTGTGTTGGGTGAACACATTTTATGTGAAATGCTACTTAATGTTTCTTGTCTACTTATAATGTCCTTCTTTCCTGTCTTCATTTCTTCCTGCCTTACTTCCTGAACTATTTTTAAGAACTTACTACATGCAAAGAACTAATTAGGTACAACTTTTATCCTTGAGAAACTTACAAGGGAGTGTGGGAAGCAGCAACGTGCGAAAGTAACTACAGAATAATATAAACTGCTAACATTTATGGAGATTCTACTATGCACTGGACAGTGTACTAAGATCACAGAGGATCACATTTAATCCTCAGAATAACTATACCGGGTAGGTTAATATTGCTTTCATTTTAATAAATGAGGAACTAGGTCCAGAGACCTTGGGTCCTTGGCCTAGGTTGGAGAAAGTAGGGTTTTTGGCTCCAAAGCATAGGGAGTTTTGCATAATGACTCATAATCTTCCTAAAGGCAGAAATGTAGGTCAATGGTAATAGGCATCCTATAAAAGTTGTGCAGATCAGATATCCTGAGAATAAAAAGAAGGGTGTGGGTAAGAGGGAAATTTGGAGTCAAGGATGACTTTGTGGAGTAGATGGAGATTAAATTGAGCTTTGAATGACATTAGAGTGTTATATGTGTGTGTACATGTGTATTTGTATGTGTGTCTGTGAGTTTGTAAGGTCCCAACAAGCCAGGCTTCTATCTTTTGTATAAGCTGGCCTTCTTTTTTTTTTTTTTTTTTTTTCAGCTCATTATGGGGCCCTTTGTCTGAGTCTTGTCTGAGCTTTACCTTGAGATGACCGAAGTCCAGGAAGAATAAATGGTTTGTCAAAGATCATACAACTTACTAGAAGCAGAGCCAGAACTAGAATCAGCATCATGTTTATACCAATACAATTTTAACTAGCATTTATGTTGTATTTTTCTTGGACTCTAATGAATTATAGCCAAAAGTCAGTTCAAAAAGTTGATCTAGAGATTTACACTCAATTATTGGGGCCACTACTTATGATTGATTTCCTGTTCCTAAAGCAAGCTCCTATGGGGGAAATTGCTATATCTATAGTTAACCTTAAAAATAGAAGCACATGATCAGTGTGTGACTAACATTGTCAAAGAAACTATTAGCCAGCAAATATTTTATAAAAAAAATAAGGCTTGGAAAAAGAGGTCTTTTGAGGCAATAATAAAAGATCTGAGGAGAGTAGGAGTCTTTACTTTGGTGAATAAAAGGTTAAGATATTATCAATGTGTCAAGTTTAGATTGTAATTTTAATGGCAAAAGAGAGTCTACCTCTACTTTTAGCTCTGTATATGTTCAATAATAAGTTTAAAAACGCAACACTAGAGTTCAGAAGTTGGTGTTAACAAAAATCAATTTCATTCATTTTATACATTTGAAAAATCAAAAAACTTTCTGGAAAGAAGGTCTAGCCTATAGGCTTCATAGAGATTGGGTTTATTGTTTTGGCTTTGGAGGATGACAAATGAGGAGATCTGGTTTATAAGAACATGTACACACATATACACACACATTCACGTTTGTATATATATGTATATAATATTCATATGTGTGCATATATAGACACATAAAATATTCATTTAATTGTGTGCTATAAACTGGAATAAAAAGAGGTTGGTTTTATTAATTATGATTATTACTTTAATTAATTCATTAGTGTTAATTATTTAATGACTTAAGTTCAGTACAACATAAAAATTTAAAAACAACGAAATGACCTATGTGTAATTTGGAAACTTTTGAATAAGAAGAGCTTGAGTGATAGCCAGCAATATCTTTCACTGGAAGATAAGAGTGAACTATTTTTCATATACAATAATTCATTAAAATTTTTTAGTATTGTACATTTCCAGTATGCATAAAATAAAACAATAATAGTATAATTAATCCATATGTTCCCACACCAAGCTTCAATAATTGTCAAGTTTTTACCAATCTTATTTCATTTATATCCCTCTCCTACATTTTTATTTTAGCTAGTGAAGACTATACTTTCAGGCATCATTTCTACAGTTTTATATTTTAGCTAGAATCTTTTAAAGGAAATTTTACACATCATGTTATTTCACTTTAAATACTTCACTATATGTTGCTAACAGATGAGAGAAATTTTTTAATGTAACCACAATATCACATTATCACATATAACAAAGTTAACTTTATTATCATCTAATACCTAGTCTGTACTCAAATTTCTTCAATTGTTTAAAAATGTCTTTTTTATAGTTGGTTTGTTCAAAATGAGATCCAAACAAGGCCCAAGCAAGTACACTTTATTTGGTTGATATGTTTCTTGAGCCTATTTTAACATGTAACAGATCCTCCTCCTTTTAAAAATGATATTTATTTGGAAGAAATAAGGACATTTGTCCTATGGAATATTCTATATTTTAAATATGGCTGATTCTTTCCTTGTCATGTAAAATAACTTACTTCTTTATCTCCTATTTTCCATAAATGGGAATAATATGTAGAGGTTTGGATTATATTCAGATTAAAATAACTCATTTTAAAACTTCTTAGAAATGCTTGCAAAAGACAATTGTCAGTATGTTATAGAATTATTTAGTGTCTCAGCTGAGTCCATGGTTTTTACACTCAATAAAAATGAAGCATGTTTTACTTATCATAAAATGAACAGATATGAAGTATTCAATTCTATGAGTTTTGACAATTGTATACAGTAGTCTTCCCTGATCCTCAGGGAATACATTCCAAGACCTCCAGAGGATGCCTGAAACAACCTATAGTATCAAACCCTATATATACTATGTATTGTCCTACACATACATTCGTATGATAAAGTTTAATTCATAAATTAGTCATGGTAAGAGATTAACAGCAACTAATAATAGAATAGAACAACTGTAACAATATGCCAACATCACTACTCTTGGGCTTTGGAGCCACTATAAAGTAAAATAAGAGTTACTTGAACACAGGCACTGCAGTACTGAGACAGTAGATCCGATAACCAAGATGGCTATTAAGTGATTAACAGAAGTGTAGCGTATACAGTGTAGATATGCTGGACAAAGGGATGATTAATAACCAGGCAGGACGAATTGCGATGGCATGGGGGTTTCATCACGCTACTCAGAACAGTGAGAAATTTAAAACTTATGAATTATTTGTTTCTGGAATTTTCCATTTAATATTTTTGGACTGTGGTTGACCTTGGGTAACTGAAACCTCAGAAAATGCAACTGGAACCTCGGAAAATGCAACTGGAATAAGGGAGGACTATTGTACTCCCATTTACCTATCACCCAAGATAAGATACAGACTATTCCCACCACCCTAGCAAGTTCTTTATGTTCCCTTCCAGTCAATCCTGTCTTCCAAAGGCAAGCACTTTCTGATTTCGTGTACCACAGATTGATTTACCTATTCTTGGATTTTATATAAATGGCTTCTTTTTGAAACATATTGTTGCATGAATCAGTAGTTCTTGCCTTTTTATCGCTGAGTAGTATTCCACTCACTGTAGGACTATGCCTCAATTTGCTTATTGATTCCATTGGTGAACATCTGAGTTGTTTCCAGTTTTTGATTATACTATTAGTATAACTTCTGTAAACATTTTTTTTTTTTTGTTGGGCATATATTTTCATCTGTCTTGGGTAAAAACTAAGTAGTGTGTTCTAAGATATCCTTCTGGAATCTGCCTAAGAAATTTTAGCTTACCCTAAGTTTGCAAAGATAGTCTCCTCTGTTTTCTCCTGGAAGGTTTATGTTTCTAGATTATATGTTTAGGTCTAAACCCATTTTGAATTGATTTGGGGTATGGCATGAGATGAGGGTCAAGGATCTTTTTTTCTTCCAGACATTTATCTGGGATTTCCAGCATCTTTTGTTAAAAAGATTTTGCTTTTCTCAAAGAATCTTTTGCCTTTGTTGAAACTCAATTGCATATCTACATGTAGATAGATCTACTAACCTGTCCTTATTCAAATAACAAACTGTCTTGATTACTTTAGCTTTTGAGTAAGTTTTGAATTCAGATAGTGAAAATTATTATTATTATTCTTTTTGAGACAGTCTCGCTTTGTTGCCCGGGCTAGAGTGAGTGCCGTGGCATCAGCCTAGCTCACAGCAACCTCAGACTCCTGGGCTCAAGCGATCCTACTGCCTCAGCCTCCCGAGTAGCTGGGACTACAGGCATGCGCCACCATGCCCGGCTAATTTTTTCTATGCATATTTTAGTTGGCCAGATAATTTCTTTCTATTTTTAGTAGAGATGGCGTCTTGCTCCTGCTCAGGCTGGTCTCGAACTCCTGACCTTGAGTGATCCGCCCGCCTCGGCCTCCCAGAGTGCTAGGATTACAGGCGTGAGCCACGGCGCCTGGCCAGATGGAAAGAATTCTTTAACTTCATTTTTCTTGTCTAGTTTGTATTGGTTATCATTTACATTTATACTTAAATTTAGAATTACTTTGTTAATTTATCCAAAAATATTGCTGGTACCTTAATTGTTACTTGTGTAGAATCCACAGATCAATTTGGGAAGAATGAATATTTAACAATGTAAAGTCTTCTACTCAAGAGCGTGGTATCTCTTCATTTATTAAGATCTTCTTTAAGTTTCTTAGTGATGTTTTATATTTTTGAAAACAGATATGATACATATCTTTTGGTTGAAATGTTCTCATGTATTTGATATTTTGGGATGTTTTATAAATGGTACTTTTTAAAATTTCACTTTCCATTCTTTGGGCTAGTATAGAGAAATAAAACTGATTTTTGTAGCTCAACCATGTATCTTGCACATGCATTAACTTTATTCATTAGTTTTAGTAGTTTTTTCTCCTACCTGCAGATTTCTTGGGGTTTTCTCTGTATACAGTCATATCATCTGGGGAAAAGAAGAGTTTTCTTTTTACTGCCTTTGCAGTTTCTATGCTGTCTGTTATATATTTTTTTGTTTTATTGCATTGGCTAGAACTTCCATAAACTACAACATTAAGACAGAAAATATGAGAACAGGCATTCCTACACCATTAGGGAAAAAGTGGTCAGTGTTTTGCCATTAAGTTTGTATTAACTGTAAGTTTTTGATAGATGTCCTTTATCAGATTGAGAAAAATCTCTTTTATTTCTTTTTATTTCTCGTTAACTAAGAATTTTATCATAAATGAGCATTGAATTTTGTCAAGTGATTTTTCTGCATTGATTATCATATGATCTCTCGCTTTATACTTTTAATGTGATGAAATATATTGATTGATTTTAGATTGTTAAACCAACTTTGTATTCCAATACAGATGGCATTCATTATGATATATATCATCCATTTCATATATTGTTGGGTTTGGTTTATTATTTTGCTGAGGAGTTTTGCATATATTTATGAATGAATTTTATCTGTCATTTTATCCTTCTCCCAGTTTTTAATTTTGTTTTGTAATATCTTTGTCAAGTTTGTAATTAAGGGTGTAGTGGCCCCATAAAATCAGTTGGGAAATATTTCTAAAACCTCTACCTTTTCTTGAAATACATTTATAGCTAATATAATTATTTACATTACATAATGCTTGGTATTGCTTTTATCTTTGTACTATCTGATCTTCCTTTGTTTCTCTTTTCTGTCTACTTTTGAAATAAAATATTTTGGGGGTGGTTACATTTTATTTCCTTAGTTTACTATTTTTATTACTTTTTAGTGTATGCTATAGAAGGTACAATATTTTCCTTTAACTTAACAGTCTACCTTTAAATATTACTTTGCAAACAATGTAAAGAGCTTACCACAGCATAATTCTGTTTATCCTTCTTCCTGTCCTTTGTGCTTTTGTTATACATTTTACTTTTTTATATCTTATTACCCCAAGTACATTATTATCACCTTTGCCTTAAATTGTCAAGTCTTAAGAAGTATTTAATATATATGCATACAAACATGACTTATACCCTACATATTTAAAATGTTATATATATTTATTCATTTAAATAGTTTTAAAAAATATTTACTCATATAGTTATTCTTTCTGGTGGTCTTTATTTTTTCCTTATAGATTCAGGCTTCTGTCTTATATCATTTTCATTCATAGTAAAAAATTTTCATTAGTACATATATTTACCCTACTTGAGATTTGCGAAGATTTTGGGATCTGTGAATTGATGTACTTCATTAATTTTGAAAAGTTCTTAGCCATTATGTCTTCAAAATAATTATTCTGCCCCATTCTCTTTCTTCATTCTCTTTCTGGAACTCTAATGATACCTCTATGATATGATTTGATATCATTCAATACATCTTGGATTACCTGTTGAGTTCAAAACTTGTTTTGTCTTTGTATTTCAGGTTGGATGATTTCTTTTGGCCTGTTTTCCAATTCACTGATCTTTTCTTCTGCTCTGTCCAGCATGCTCTTTTGCCTATTGAAAACATTTTACACTTCTTATATTGTTCTAGCATTTTTTACTTGGTTCATTTATATAGTTTTGTATTTCTTCTGAAATTTCCAATCTCTTCTTGCATCAAGTTTCACTAGATTCTGTAGCACCTTTATGAGAATTGTCTTTATACCATCTGATCTTCCTTTGTTTCTCTTTTTCTGTCTACTTTGGGTTAATAAAATATTTTTTGGAATTTCATTTTATTTTTTCCTGCTTCTATCAGTAATCATTTCCCAAATTCATCACATTTTCCTATTTCTTCACAGGTCTTATAATTTAAATTCTATGGCAGACATTTTGTGTCAAGAATAATAGAAAGTACCAGTGAAGGGAATTCCCTTTGCTCTATCAGGCTGCTAGGATGGGTGCTGAGTCAATCTAATCTCTAGTTGAGTTGAACATAAGCTTTGTGATAGATTTAGTTAGATTAAGTTCACCACTGGAATACTTTGCAGTCGGGATCTGCACTTTCCTTTCAGCACGGCCTGAGATATGAGCACCAATAATTCTCTGGAGATACTGTAAGTCTTAAAACTCAATTCCCAGCTTTCTGAGTTACTGGGAATTATTTTTGGTCTCTGGACCTGTCTTGATTTTCTGCACCAGAGGAAATCTCTGTCTATCCTACTTCTTTCACCCCTTAGTTCACCTCAGGGGGTCTCCCTCAGTTTTCCTGCCCTACTTCCAGCCTTCAATGGGCTAGTGCCTTGAAATCATGAAAGGCCCCCCAGTGAATATCCTGTGCAAATCAGGGGAAGCTCTGTCCTACTCACCTTCCTCCCATCCCCACCTGCAGCTTTTGGTGTCCTTTGCCTTATGCCTTTGTGAAGGCCTTGTGTGTTAGACGGAACATCTCTCTCAGTTCTTTTTTTGCTCCCAGGCTTTAGCATATTGTCCCCATGTACTTATTGATGGCTTTGTGGAAAAGAATTGGTGAACGGGTGCAGATTCACTCTTTGACCCGGGCTCCCTGAGATTGTATTCTGTCACACTACCCCGCACTCACGTTGTGTTAAAAGTTGAGCTGGTTTCTCCTCATCTCTGTCTGTGGAAGATTAGTTTCTCCTGCTACTTCTACTGTTATTCCCCCAGCAACAAAAGCAGCCATATGATTCTCTTTTAGAAAGGACTTGTCCCTTTTAAAATTTAGTTCCCTTAGACTTTTCTTTTTTATCGTTAACTCCCTGATACGTTTAAAAACTATAATTTATACTCCTATGTGCTTTGTTTTGACTTTTAGTGTGGGGGTGATGGTTGTATTAGTTTCCTATTATTGCTGTAACCCCATGCCCCCCAAATTTAGTGTCTTAAAACAACACAAATTTATTATTTTATAATTCCGGAGGTCAGAAGTCTGAAATGAGTTTTATAGGGCTAAAGTCAAGATGTTAGTAGAGGGTATAGTCCTTCTAGGGGCTCTAGAGGAGAATCCATTCCTTTGCCTATTCTAGCTTCTAGAGGCCTTCTGCATTCCTTGGCTCAGGGCTCCTTCCTCCATCTTCAAAGAGCACTATTCCAATTCTGTCCCTGTCTCTCCTACTTTCTGACTCTGACTCTATTCTCTCCCTCTTATAAGAACCTTGTGATTACATTGGCCCCACCCAGATAATATAAGATAATCTTCCCATTTCAAGGTCCTTAATTTCATCACACGTGCAATGTCCCTTTGCCATATAAGGTAAAATATTCACAGGTTCCATAGATTAGGACATGGACATCTTTGGAGGGGGTGTTATTCAGCCTACCACAGTGGTCTACTGCAACTTCCTATTTCTTAGCTTCTGACATCAGACAAGATTGGGCGTGTTCATGGTGGTATGGCTGTAGAAAACTTCCTATTTCTTAACAGAAATTGGAGTTTGGGATGTCATTTAAAAAAATGTTTTATTCATATCTTTCACACAAAAAATCTTTTATAGGTAATGTAATAAAACAAATACTTCACCATGGTTTAAAGCTAAGCATTTCTCCTTTTCCATAATAAAGCAAGGAAGGAAACCTGATTTAGTGGAAAGAACACAGACCTTAGATCCAAGACTGACTAGAGTACTCAGGCTTGGCTACGTTGGTATTATTACTTACCTTTTCTGATGCTTTGTTGGCTCAAATGGGGATTGTTATCCTTCACAGAGATTTGTTGTGATTATTACATTCAATACCATGGGTAAAGTTCTGATTACTAATAATGTAGTAGTTACTTAAAGTTCGTTCACATTTATTTTCTCTTTCTTTCTTTAATGTATCAAATTAGAAGAATGAGGATAGAAAATTAGAACTGCAAAATGCAGTATCAACAATGTCAAACTTGAAAGTTTTCCTTTGGAATACTTACCAACTGTTGACTCTACCTTGTTGGAATTGAGGTTTGCCTCATTGACATGTGAAGGTTTACAGAGTTATATGCTGTATAATTGGCAGCTTGCTATGTTTTGTCTCTTCTCCTGAGAGCTCCCACCACCCAGGTCAGACCCAGCATCCTTACATGGTGGAAATATGCCTAGTGCTTCACTCTTCTGATCTTTATTTGTTTTCACATTAATGGCCCCAGAAGAAATATCCCCAAATAAGGTCTTGTGTCATTATCATCCGAGTAACTTGGCAGTGGCTGACAGAGTAATATCAGAACTCCATATACAAATCTTCCCTTTGTGGGCAGTTTTACCTGTAATAAGTACCTACCCAGCACAATTAGTCATTTCAGTACCCTATACTTTAGAACTATTCATATGTGGTTTATAAATAGCTGGCATAGAAAAGTGGTTTTGGTTTAATAATGCCCTCTATTTTAGATGACACTAAGTACCCTGTTATTGCTAGGAAAATAAATAATAAAATATACCTTATATAAAATGCTAATTCAAGTCCATTATTATTAGTTCATCCTACAGGATAGGGTTGAGACAACATGACACTGAAGTAAACGCGTGTGTAGTAATTATACTTTAAGTTGTTCCATAATTAAAACAAAACCATTATAGAAGAGAACATTTTCTATAGTTAGTTTATAACATCTCTTGCAAGTTTTTGTTATGTCCATTTTTACATTTTGAGTAAAAAAGCTACATGAAAATATTGTGTGGCATCAAATTTCTAAGCACAAATGAAATTGAAATATCGGTTTTACTTCCCTTCTTTCCTAAACAAAGTCCATGCACATGAGTGTAGCACTTCAAGCCACTCATTTATCGTGATGGGAAGGCTGCAGCACATAGATATGGCAATCTGCTTGGCTGACTCCTGCTACACATTGGGAGTCACGGAACAGGCCTCAGCAGGTTGAAAGCTGTGCACCCACGCACTGCAGAATGCTGTGATTACAGCAGGTAGGTGGTTTGGGTAACGGAGAACTTCAGAGAGGTGGGAGTCCAGCATAATGTAATGTATGATTTATTGGAGTTTGTGGGGACACACACTATAATTGTATGCTTGGTGTAATGTCTGATTGTTGTGTCTTTCATACCCTTTGGAAGCCAGCCCCCCATGTAAGTGATAACCCACTGGAGCTTTTGTTGTGAGTGCAATTGAAACATATGAAATGAATAGCAACTGATTAATTGAAGCAGGCTACATTTTTGGAAAACAAATCAAAGTGATTTGCATGAATCACAATTTGTTACATAATACATTCTGAGGGCACAAATTACCTTTTTAAAGCCTAGGACACATATATACACAGTGGAACAAACAGAAATATAATAAACTGGGCTATAACTACATAATTCACATTGAATACTGGATGCCAAAACTGATGTGAAACAAATGATTTTCCAATAAACTACTCAGGCAGAGCCATATCTGTTCTAAAATTTCAATTGAATATTATTTATAATACCAATAATTCTTCATGATTGTTAACCATGGGATGATGGAACAATTTGTTTTACATATTAGTTTGGGGGGTTTGTGTATTCCCAAGTTGGAAACCGATTTGTAGTCATGTTCCAGATATGGTAAATAAATAGTAAGTCTGAGAGAAGTACTTAGATGGAGGAAAACTTTCAGGGCTAAATCATTTTTGCCTTTATCTAGTTTTGAATAAAAGTTGAACTAGTAGTAATAGTGCTCTCAACATGAAAGCAAGTATTATCATCATCATATTATCTTTCTCTGGGTTTAATATCTAGATAGATTTTAAGAATAGTTTCATTATTTTTCTTATACATATTATCTGTGATTATTATTATTTTTTGAGATAGAGTCTTGCTCTGTCACCCAGGGTAGAGTGCCGTGGCATCAGCCTAGCTCACGGCAACCTCAAACTCCTGGGTTCAAGTGATCCTCCTGCCTCAGCCTCCCGAGTAGCTGAGACTACAGGCAAGTGCCACCATGCCTGGCTAATTTTTTCTATTTTTAGTGGGTTCAGGGTCTCGCTTTTGCTCAGGTCTCAGGCTGGTCTCCAACTCCTGAGCTCAAGGGATCCTCCCCCGTCGGTCTCCCAAAGCGCTAGGATTACAGGAGTGAGCTGCCATGCTAGCCATCTATTATTCTTATTATTAAAAAACAGACTATGCAAATACTAAAACAAACAACTGAATTTCAACCTTTATTAGTAATTATCAATACTTTTAGTATTTAGTTGTTTTTCCTTTTTGGTTTGGTCTTACCTATATATTACGTGTGTGTGTGTGTGTGTGTTTTTGTGTGTGTGTGTGTGTATATATATATATAAAAACACATATACATAAAATATTCTTGGGAAAGTATACAAAATATATAAGAACATGTTAAAAATAGGATTGTACCATATATAGATTTCTAATTTTAATTTTTTATATATCAAAAGATACCAAACATTTTTCAATGTCAATAAATACATATCTACATCATCATGAAATACTATTATTTAAGCAAACACTTCTTATTCTAAATTTGTTATTCTAAACTTTCACTATAATAAATAAAATATAAAACAACATCCATATGCAATCTAAACACACTTGTTTAATGATTTTGTTGGGATAAATTCATAGAAGTAGAATTACTGAATTAAAGTATAAGCAAAATTTGAAGGCTTTGGTTCATATTGCAAAATCACCTTTCAGTAAACTTGTTTCAGAAGTCACCCCCCCAAGTTTCTTAAGTCTCATGACTTCTAACTATAAATTTAAATATTTCTTCTATATTACATTGGGTCCTTTTCTTCCAATTCCTCCTTCCTTTCTTTCTCCCTTTCGTTACTATATTCCTCTCTTTCTTTTGACAGATACAGAGCAAAACACCTTTTCTTAAGTGCAAAATCTTCTCTCATGTAACAGAGGTTTACTTAATTGAATGATGAATTTAAATAATTTCTAACCTGTGCATTAATTCACTCCAGGAAAGAGGAGCATTCATCCTTAGAATTTTAGGGCTCCATGTTTTCATTTCTATGCCTGACATCTTGCACCTTTGACACTTCCTAAAGGAAAATCAATGCATAGACTTTAAAGGTTATTTCATTTCTTTTAAAAGGAAATGAATATACCACAGAGCTCCTAATCCCCATTTTTGATTGCTAAATGTCTAAGGAGGCCACCAATCATTAATAAGTTGAGAACAGAATGGGCCATAGACTCTCTCTCTCTCTCACTTCGCTAGTTCTTGCCAACTGAGGGCTCACCACCAGGAGAGCAGCATGTATCCTAACAGATACTGGCTTGAGCCTTCATTGAAGATTTTAGTCTCTAATTTTTTTTGTATGTGTTTTCCCCTTCTTGAAAATTAAAATATATATGTATCAAATTAAGAAATTTGGAAAAAATCCAGAATGTTTAGAAAAAGTAGAAAATGAACAAAAATTTTCTTAAGTGGAAAGTTAAAATTTGGTGAATTTTTGGCTAATAAAAAATTAGAAAATCTCGGAGTATTTTCCCTTTAAAGTGGCTACATTATATGAGCTAGAAAATCACATTGATGGATTCCTGTTTTTTTCCTTATTTGTTTAAATAATATCATGATATTCCAAGATAAGCACAGTAGCACTGATGGTTGTTTTGTTTTTAGCATTGAGGTTTTTTTAGTAAAATGATAATTTTCTCTTAAATGTGGATTTAAAGTTTTTTATGCATGCAATTCTAACATATGATCATACTGATTGCTAACATTTTTTCTAGGGAAATACATTTTCAACTTAATGGTGTAGACACACTGAGAAACTAAGTTTCATTTAATCAGGGTGGCCCAAGGCAAAATTATGACTTAAGTGGGATTGATCTTAGGTGGGATCTTCCTAATTTTAATTTCCTCATTTATCATTTGAAAAATTGTGGAACATACATAATATTCTAGTCATTGAGATAAGGAATAAAAGAATAAGGTAATTCCTCTGATCTTAAAAATGTTCTCAGTTAGTTAGGAAAAATGAGGGAAAACTGGTGTAAGTTGAGACTTCCAAGAGGAGAGAACAACTTGATTGAATGGAAGAAGATGCTTTTGAGAAATTGCAAGGATTCAGCTGGAGGCCCATGTGTCCTCCTAACTCCATGCGATGGCTATCCAGGGACCCAAATCCGTGTGGGCTCCCCTTAAGCAGTGGGCTAGAATCAGAATCTTCCTGTTTTCCTCTCCATCCTCACGAAAATTGTAGCTATTTGTTGAGAGGAAACTAACACCTTTGTGTGACTATTTACCATTGACTTATAGGATATTGCTCATGCTATCTTTCTTGGGGATAACCATTTTCAAAAAGAGGGGTAATGCCTAATGGAACAAACCTTTAATGGCAGAATTTCAGGCAACAGCAGCAACATTGTTTTGGAGATATTTTGGGGCCTTTCAAATTGCTTCTAGTAGGTAGCCATTTATTCTGGCCACAGATAAGCCTCACTTTGTATTTAAAAGAAATCTTTGTAATAGAAAGCTTTTATGAAAAAAAAAGTATGTGCAGTTGTGAGTTATACCTCTGCCATACATACAAATTTGCTGTACTGTTATTCACAAATCTATCAGTAAAACCATTTTCCTCTTCTGTCTGATTACCTTGCTAAGTATAGGTAACAAACACTGACTTTGGTAATTCTCTGAATGGTACATATACTGAGATGCACCGTCTCGAGATGCCAGTTCAAGACAGTAGAGTAGTGGCTGCTGTGGTTTAAAGCTAAGGTTCCTGTCCCATGAAAACAGTATGGGCTGGCTGGCATGTGTCCTTCTGGTTACACACCTATGAGTTAGGATGCTTCCTATTGTAGGTCACCGGGTCTGGCGCCTGCAGTTCTCCTTGGTTGGGCTTAGACTTGCTTTAGACATTATTTGGGATTAAACTTGTTGGTGCCGGTTCCATCTTTTCCATTAGCTGCTCATTAATAAAACTCCAGATGCCCATCATTCATCACATCATAACATATTGGATGGCAGTTAATTCACCGAAAGTTTTCACATTTGATAACTTCCTCATTCGTGTTAATTGGATTACCTGGAATTTTCCATCAATCAGTTTTGGCTCTTCTGAAAGAATCCATTTGTGAGACATATATTATACACTAGATGTACACAAGCAAAATTAAGTGTAGGATCCAGTTTCCACTATGACTCATGTCTGTTTTCACTGAGGTGGAGGGCACAATTTGATCCCTCAATAGATTCTTCCTCAAAAGAGGAAAATAAAGCTAAGAGCAACTACCTCTACCTCAACTCCCCTTATTCAAAGCCCCACTGATTCGTAGTGCCATGAGAAAAGATTTATGTTCAAGGGGACTTTGAAAGAACGTTTACTGCATGGCGTCATGTGGGGCAAAAGCAGGAAAAAGTCTGAAGGTTTGGAGAATTGAGTTCTGGTCTGGCACTTTGAATAGCATTGAGATTTTGTTTCTTACGTTCCTCACCTGTGAGCCCCAACGGTTACAAGTGATGTCTCTTTGGATCACTCTAGCTCAGAGTGATCAGAATCTGTTGGTGAGAATTCTTGAGGTTTGGGGAAGTGTCATGTTTATTTTTTCAGCCTCGCTACAAATATTCCCTGAGCCTATTCAGCCACACTCCTTCTTTTAAAGAAATGCACTGTTCTTTTATTCAAAGCTACTGATTTCTCATTCTAACTTTAATCTGAAATTTGTGCTCCGTTCCTCTTGTCATTGTGACATAATTATTTAATTAAAAAAAAAGCAATAGAGACTGGAAAAAAGTGAGAACATTGGTGGTGTACATTTTACTTGTTTTCTGTTGCTATCAGCAGGATGGTCACCACTTAGACACAGCCTATTCCAATGAAAGAAACTCACCAGAGGACACAGGTTCAGGCCGCCTTCGTCCGCCGTGCAGAGGGGGCACCTCAGCATGGTGTGACTGGGCTGCAACTCTAGCAGTGTCTGCTCACTGGGCTGAATCAGCAGTCACCCTACTGGTTCGCATATCTTCGAGGTCAAGTAAATAAGTGATTCCTACAGCCCCAAATTTCTCCTAATGCCAACATGCTCCCAGGATATTAAGTAGGTCACAATAAGACCCAGATAATGATTCATTTCAGGTTTCCAGGTTGCTAAGAGCCCCAGCAATTTTCCTGTGTGTGGCCCAGATCCTCTTCAATCTTGCTGGGCTATTTCCCTTCTGAGGTCTTGCTCTCAGATCTGCATATATTTACATGTTTTAGCCTGTAAGCTTTTTAGCTACAAATTATATAAAATAGAGGTCAGCCCTCTGCCAATATAATTTTCTTTTTTTCTCCCATTTGCTTACTCTAAAAAATAAATAAAAACATGAATAGGAAGAATAAAAAAACGAAGTCTTTCTATGGAAGTCTCTTACTGTGGCAGTCAAGACAACTGTTGTTTTAATGCTGCTGTACAGAGAGCAGCATTTTATCTCTAGCTTCTAAGGTGCTTTACTCCAAGCAGGTTTATATCTAATATATACAGAAGGAAAATGGTGCAACTCAAAGGTTAAATGACATGATCTCTCCCGGTCAGGCTGTCTCTCAACGCAGTATAAAGACTTGGAAAAATTTTTCTGGACACTCTTAATTAAATTACTAACAGTACAATCTGGGTTTCTGACTGTTCTCTATTTGGTTGTGTTAGTAAAGATATGGTCAATAAAAATCAGTGGGTCAGGACTTTCTGCCTTCAAGGTCACTATAGCTCTTAACCATCAAATCATATTTTTAGAGTTGATTTTCTTTCTCTTGAACTAGTTGTGGTTTTTTTTATATTTTTCATCTATTCATTCTAACTCTTAAGTGTTACTGTTTTTTAAATCACTTTCAATTTCAGACTCCTTCACAAATAGCACTAAGAAACATCCCTCAAACTTTCCAAATGCTTTCAGTTTTTTTTCTGTTTTAAAGTTTACTATCAAAACAGTGTGCATGGGCTTGGGAATCAAGAAGAAATACTACTAATATATAGATATAGTAAAATTTCATCTGTTACACTTGTACTGCTAGTCCATATGGCATATTTGTGTAAATAAGAAGAGGCCTCTCTTTCTTCAAGACATTTTCCTGCTATTTGCCAGAACAATATTCTAATAAACAAATAAATCTATGATGACTATCCATGGTTCTCCCTGGGGCTGCCCAGTGCACAACCTGCACCACCATATGCAGGATTCATGAAGTATCTTTAATTTTTTAAAAATACTTTTTAACTAAATACTATTACCCTAATCATAGCTGTACACTTTCACCAAAGGAATACCATCTTCATAGACTGACTAGCACTGCTGAAACTTGAAACTCAACTTGAAATTTGATAGGTGACAGTGCTTCACCAGTGATTGAAATCATTGCTAATTGGGGTAAGAAAAATGGCTCCTTCTGTTAGGACTGTAATGTAAAATTCCCTTATCTGCTGAAAAACAGCAGAGACATGGAGCCAATCTTTTCTGAAGAGATTGCCTCCAAAAAAAACAAAACTCTAATGTTAAATAGAGAAGTCTGTAACATAAATCATACCCTACAGTGCACGATTATTGGGCACATTATAATCTGCATTTGTGCAGTATTTTAAAATACATTTGATGATTAATAAATCATCTGTGTGCAATGACATGTGGATATCAGACAAATGGTTCTTTGAATACTGCTAAAATCTGCAGAGTAGAATATTAGCATGTTTCCAAGGCTTGAGTCACATGCTATTTCCAAAATCTAAACGAAGAATCAAATGTTTACCTGGATTAATGGTTTAAATTAATCATTCCATTAATTCTCAGAAGACTATAATGGGAATCAAAGGTTATGATCTAGATTTAATGCCATTCCAGTTATACTCCATTAAATGTTAATCTTTTTGTTAGGGCTTTCTGGACAAACTATAAAAAAGGTTTCCCACTGCCTGAACTAGAGGGTAAAGTCCAAACTCTTTAGCAAGGCACACAAATCTCCCCTGGCCAGGTTTACTGTCTAGGACTTTCTTAGTGTAAGCAGATGGGTGTGGGGCCCAGGCTCTCTTCTGAGCAGGGGTCTCCAGCATCTGGCCCGCGCTGTGAGTAAAAGAACAAGAGGGAGCTCATGTTTGTGTCCTAGGTGAAGGTGTGCTTAGGGACAGAGAGTGTGCTAGAACTGAATCTTCAGAGGACGGTCTGCCATGAAGATGAGGGGCAATGAAGAGGGTGGGTTCTGGGGGCAGCACCTAACAGAAATTCCTGAAGACTGAAACATAGTCTATGGGCAGAGAGTATTTAAAGTTTCAGACACTTTTTCTCACATCTCATACATTCACTGTATTTTAGCTGTAGTAGTTATTACTTTTCCCTTCGTCTTGAAAATTCTTCCCATCACCTTTCACCTTTTGAACATATTTTTAAAGAACCAAGTCAAACTCTACTTTTATGAATTATATTTTTCTCTGAACCTCATACAAACTTTGATGGTAGTATATATCCCAAGGCATTGTCATTAATTACTTGGGGTTTCTGACCCCTTATAGACTATTACCTCACTGAGGGAAAAGCAACCTTTTCTTTAATTGGTGTATTCTTGTGGGTGAAATCTAAGGCACTCTTACTAGAGTTTGTGGAATAAATAAATGAATAAATAAAAATTCTCATTACTGAGATCTATATTCTGATCTTATGCATAAAAAATAGTCCCAATTTTATCATTGAGCCACAAATATTTATGGGCATTTTCCAGGTGCCAAAGAATCATACTTGCAAGTGTTTTGGAAGATGTAGTGGCTTATGTACGAGACATAGACTTCATCATTGATGAATTTACAACTTAATTGAAGGAATGATATATATTCATGAAATCAGTAGGAAACATATAAGATAGTGCTGAGTTGTTTGGTACAAAGTTAGTAGTGAATAAAAACCTCAAGTAAGTAATACAAGGTTTGAAATAACTTCTTCCAGGAACTCCCTTACTATTAAAACCTTCTCATGGAGTAGACAAAGAAACAAAAGATTATAGACATGAAAGAAGAATGTCTCCAAATCAACACTGGAGTGAGTTTGGGTACTTAATAAGATGATAATTGAAGTCCCTTATAATCCTATTCTCATAACTATGAGACAATAACCACATTGGGATGGATGGTGTGTATCACTCCAAGAAGAGGAAGACCATGGAAATGTTCTTATTGGAGACTATGTCTCCATGATCAGAACTCTGGGTCTTCTGGAGAGCAAGCTAGTGGACAATTACACAGGTTTCTGATTTCCTCTCCTTTCATTTTGTTTGAGATGATAGTGTTAGATAATTTTTAAACTAAAATAAAGTTTTCCAAACATAATCTTTTCTTTTTAATGTCCAAAATAGGCTTGGGACTAATTTCGGTCTTCCTCTTCTCCAATCAGATTGTTCACATCTTCCACCAGTTTTTTCCACCGAGGCTAAGTTGCTAATCAGAAATCCCACTGCTAATCTCTATCACTGGGGTGGAGTGCTTCAGCTATTATTTTGGAGCTAATGCAAAATCATATGAAAATAAATTTCTGTTTCTATAACCATCTATATATTTTCTAACTTAACCGAATAGTTTTTTTCCCTCACAGTTTGAGGATAGTTATTAATACTTTTCTATAAGGCTAGTCTGAAAAAGGAGAAAAAAGAATGCTATTGGAGTGATGGTGTTGGGGTCTTGTCATCTTCTTTTGATTTCTATTGCACAGAAATAAAGACTGATAAAGCCAGCACATGACTAAAGAGCATTTTCTGAGACAAGCATTTTAGTCTGGTGCCCGGTGGCATCACTCACATCCAACACCATGCGCTGAAATGTTATGCACTTACGGTTCTGCCTAAAAGTGGTAATTGAAGACAGAAGAACCATTTATTTCTTTCCTTTGATTTTTAAGGTTGCATTTATTTTTGTGTGAGTAGAAAAAAGAAACAAATATATTAGCAGATTGTTTTTTTCTTCTTCCCATTTGTACTCTCGTTTAGCCCAGCCATTTACTTCATTTTCAGATTATCTGTATCTATAAAGCCATTAAGGAAATATGCCAGGAGCAAGTAGATACCAAACAGACTTATACAAAGATGCAAATGCAGATGATAGATTTTTGTCAGCTGATCGGTTATCAACTGTTTTGACAAAGAAATTTATGGTTTTGTTATAATACCTGTATATGTATCCTTATATATACTCTGACTCTTACTGCTGGATATTTCTGTAGTATGCCATATTCTTTTAAATCTCCCTTTAGCCAGTAATTATTGCTGACAACAATCTAGGCCATGGCAATGTTTGCAGTTACCCCTGGCTGCTGAGGGGAGCAATCTAGACCCTAGCAGACTGCAGTTAAATTAAATTATCATAGAGATACAATATATACTGCTATACCATTCTAGCCCTGAACACAGGATTGAAAAAAGATTGATAGACTACAGGAATGGATCAACAAATAACCATGTGGGTGGTGCTGTTAGATAGTCACTTCTACAAATACTGACGTAGATAAATGGAATGTAGTTTGAAAATTGCATTTTCTTAAAAAAGAAAGGGTCGTTTGTTTCCCCTCATAACTATTGGATATCAAGTGATAATGACAGTGTGTTCGTATCTCCCATATATGGGCCCACAGGATGTCTGAGGTAAGCCTTGCCTTCATGTAACTAATATGAAACCACTATAGGATGAGGTCACAGGCTCTGTGTGCTTGTCACCCTGGGAAAATGTTGCAGAAATGCCCACTGGAAGGTGACCAAAAAAATGAACATTTTGCTTAGCCTTGGAATATAGACCTTCATCTCTGAAAAAAAAAGTAGTTATAATATACACTGGGATAACCACCATTTAGTGTAATGAATTTTAAGAAGCAATTACGTGATGACCCTGACACTTTTGTGTTTAAAGATAAAAGATAAAAATAATTTTGGTTTGGAAGATCAAATGAAGGTGTGTCTTAATAAAACCAAATTAAAGAAGCCACTTAGCTTTTCAACATTTAACTCTTCATGTGCACATTGAGCCTCTCTACAAGACTCCAAACAGCAAAGTACATAAAACACAGTCATTCCTTTTAAAAATATCTAGAGGGTGAGACTTACAAATGATGTAATTACAGAAAAATATAAAATGGAAAATTTTAGCTACCTATATCTTTATTAAAGTATATGGACAACTATTGTTTTGTTCATAGCTGGGATAATTACAAAGTCCTCAGTTGATATGGGCATTTTTAGATCCAGTGGAATACCACATATATACAGTTTTCATAAAATTCATCCAGATTGTAAAATATGATAGGTAATAATAATCATAAAACTGGACAGAAAAAAGTTCTTAAGGGCTTAGATTAAATGAGTTAAATCACACCATCTTGAAATAGGTATGTGTCATGTAGAGGCAGTAAAATAAGAGAAGTGTGTGCATGTGAAGAGAATAAAGTGAGACACAAATATATTTTTATTATGTGTTAGTCTTAATAGTAGCAGTGTTTCTCTGTCTTTTCTGTTAAAAAATAGACTATAGGACCTCATATAATGATAAATTATAAAATGCCACATATTCCTCTCTATTCCATGTTTACATTGGCATGTAAATTTTTTTCTATTGCCAAATAAATCAAACGCTAATAGAAGATATGTGTCAATGTAGTTCTGAAGAAATGATGCTGGTACTTAAGGCTAATAAAAATGGCTGTAATTAATATTACATTATGAGGGAATAGTATTGTTACACTCAGGAATATTGATTATTAGCAGCTTTCATTGTTGGAAAAGAAAATCTTTTCAAATGGGTAAGTAGATTAGAACAGAGCACACATTCAATGTGAGTGCCCAAATTAGTGGTGAGCAACTCATTTACTTAGTATGATTGAACTAGAGAAGACTTAGCCATTATCTAATTCAATTCCTTATTTTATAATTAAGAAAGATGTAGCTTATTTATTCACTCACCCAATAAATATTTATTGAGTGCCCACTATGTGCTAGTCATGTTCTAGGTGTTGGGAAAAGAGCTAAGAACATGATGGACAAGGGCTTTTCTTTACGGAGCATCCATGGTTGATCTGGAAAGGGCCCTTTGAGAAGACGGCATTTAAGCTGATGGATAAATGATAGGGAGCCAGTTGACAAAGTCTGAGAGAAGAGCATTCTAGGCAGAGGTACCAATTAGTGAAAGGTTGTAAGGCAGGAATAAGTCACGAATGATTAAGAAATAGGGAAAAAATTTATTGTGGCTTGAGCATAGTGACAAGGGGATCATGAAAGGTGAGACACAGAGATGGGTAGGGGACAAACATGCTGGCTTTGTAAGCCAGGGTAGGAAATCTGGATTTTGCTCTGATAGGAAGGTTTTAAGCAGGAAACTGACATAATGCAATTATACAGTGAAAGGATAGAATGACTGCTATGTGGAGAATGGATCTAAGAAGGCAAGAATAGAAGAAGGGTAACTGGTTAGGATGCCACTGCATGAGTTCTAGGCAGAGATGGTGGTTTGGACTATGACAGTAACAGCAAAGATAGAATTGTTTGCATGTGAAATACGTTTCAGAGCAGAATCCTCAAGGTTAGATGAAATATTGGATGCTGAGGGTGAACAAAATGTAAAAATCAAAGATGACTCCTAGGATTTGAGCTTGAGTTTCTGGGGAGATGGCTGTTCTGTTTTTTGAATTGGGAAAGGCTGAGGGAAGAGCAGGATTAGGGGAATATTTGTTTTGGGGGGGTATATGTTTCATGTGACCATGTGGAAGTGTCAGATTGGCAGTTGGCTTGTGGATGGCATGTAGAGCCAAGTGACTGAGTGAATTCAAAGGCGATAAAGCATGTGTAGCTAAAGAAGAAATGAGGGCCTAAGGGTAGTAGAGTAGGAAGAGCCCGCAAGAGAGTCTGAAAAGCAGAATCAGCGGCACACTGGGAAAACTAGGAGATCATGGCATCATGGAGGCCAGAAACAATGTTTCAGTAAGATGGGAATTATTAACTATGACAAATGCCACTGAGATATCAGGTAACATAATATCAAGAAAGGTACCGTTGACTTTGGCAACATGAAAATCATCGTTGGTTTTTCTGAGGGCACCCAGATAGAAAGTGCTTAAATTATATGTGATTTTCTTTTTCCATCTACAAAAAATAGAAGTCTGAGTGCTGATACTTGAAGCCTTCTACTACATGTTAGCTCCAATGTTAAAGTTGCCCCCAGATCATAGGAATATCAGATTAAAAAGGTTTTTTATTAGTTCACCTATGATATCTTTTATCAGTTGAAGTTTTATCTACATGATGTCATAATTTAACATCTATCTCCTTCAAAGTAGGCAAAGAACCAAAATTATCACATCCCTTTTAAAGAAGGGGAAAATTGAGGCATAGAAATGGTGGTAGGAAAATTCTATGGTTGCTATGAATTAAGTAATTAGTGAGAGTAAAAATGAGAATATTTGATTCAGGGGTTTTGTTACCCTGTTTGGATTCAGGCAGGACAATTCTCTAAAGAGTACCTACTTCTGGAGATCTCAGAAATAAGTTGGGTATCATTCACGCAATGAGGACAGACCATGGGCTGTTGTTTCCAGGGAGTCTGAAACAATCACCCAAGCCATTAGAAGACAGGATCTTATCTGCAGTTTTCCCTTTCCTATGTTAGTCCACCCTCTCATCAAAAATGATGAAACATTGTCAGCACTACAAACATCCCACATAATTCAAAATCTCTTTATCTTAATTCTTATACTCAGGACAGGAATAAAGTGAATAGGCTAGGGAAACTCTATTTGCCAAAAATGCCACTTCATTCAGAGATCTGAAAACATATCTGATTCTGGTGATATTTAGAAGAACTATTGCATAGGTTTAAGTTCAAAGAACTTGATCTCATTAATCTGATTTATGAAGAATCCAGTTTATTGGAAGGACTGCTTTAAAGATGATTGCTCCTTCTGTTGAATCTGGGAACATGCCAAAGTTTCCCTGACAAAAAGTACCTGACTCTTAGGAGCTTAAACTCTAAAAGGTTTGTAACATTCCTCATATTGTGTGTAAAATATGACCTAAATGTAAATAAACCTCTTCTTAAAGTGAGCTTTTGCTTTTTCCTTAATTTAATTTCTGCTTTCTGCCAGCCTTATACACTTTCTCCCTACTCTATCCCAATGTGGTATGCCTATCGGGGAATGAACAATAGGTGTAAGAGAATTTACAGGTACATACATGGAAGAAGCAGGTAATATTTTAGTTGGAGTTGGCCTTGAGGAGAAACCACCAAACTAGCTCCTTTTACAGAGGAGGAAACTGAGAGCTAGTGAGGGTTTCACATTCCCTTGACGATGAGACCAGGTGGAAATCCAGGGAAAGATGCGTCTAGTCCTATGAAATGTCCTTGGCACTTTGTGTGGACTGCAACATTCATGCGTCAGCTGAATGATACAGTTTAGCACTTTCAAAATATGACCTAAGGCCAAAGTTAATTTCATCTTAGTCCATGAAAATAGTAAGTATAGTTTCCAGAAAAAGCATCCAGACCTCTTCAAAATTAATACATTTTTTTCTGGGTGCCAGATTTTAAGAGGATACCCAGGGGAAAGAGAGGACACAGAAGGTAATCAAAGTTAAGTCATATGAGAATAGCCCAGCCAAGCAGAAATGTTAAACTGGGCTAAAATGCCTTCTGGAGGAGAGGAAGCAGCACAGGCAGTGAGGAAGCGATGATGATACCTGTATGGAACCAGCTTACTCTTCAAGACTAAAACAAAATGTGTATATATTTCAAGGAGGTGTTGTTCCATAACGGTTAGGAGAACAGTCTTTAGAATTATACAGAACTAGGTAGCTCTGTTTTTTGTGAAAGTTTCCTAAAGTCTGTCTTGATTACTTCATCCTTAAAATGGGTTTATAATACTTCAAATGCATTTAAATGAGTGCATGTATAGAAAGGTCTTATTCTAACATCTGGTATGTAATAAATGCTAAATAAATGGTAACTATTATTATTAAAGTTTTTTATATTCCTATGGGAAGAAAGTCTTACTCAGGGTACGTTCATATCATTGGAGGAGAATAAAAGCAAACACGACGGCCATTACATATGGATGTTGCAGAGAAATCACGCACTGTGTGGACAGTTTCTAAGTCCCCTCAATTCAAACATACAGTGATATTATGACTTTGACCTTCTAGTCAGTGTATTCACTACTATTCTGTGAACTTCAGGAGAACACAGAAAATCAAAAGTACCATTTTAAAACAATTTCTGAATCAGCAAAGAATAGATTTTAAAAAAGGGACAGGCTAGGCATGGTGGCATATGCCTGGAATCCTAACATTTTGGGAGGCTAAGGCAGGAGAATTGCTTGAGGACACGAGTTTGAGAACAGCCTGAGCAAGAGCGAGACTCCAGCACTACAAAAAATAGAAAAATTAGCCTGAAGTGGTGGTGTGCACCTGTAGTCCCAAATACTAGGGAGGCTGAGGTAGGAGGATCACTTGAGCCTAGGAGTTTAAGGTTGCAGTGAGCTATGATGATGCCACTGCATTCTAGCCCAGGAGACAGAGACCCTGTCCCAGAAAAACAAAAACAAAACAAAAAACCATAAAAAGAGCACAAACAAAGAAACAGAACAAGAACAAATTCATAGTCCATGTCCATGTGCCATGTCATCATTTCCATGCTCAAAAAATTCACCCAATAATTGTTTTCTTCTATGTGTTTTCACCCTTATGTGCCCGGGCAACTCTGCTGCGGTTGTGCTTTGAATACCAGATCTGTGAATTGGTGTTTGATCCTGCTTCTGTCTCCATTGTATGGATGGAGAAACAGTGTATGATGAGTTTGTTGGTGGGCACGGGGGTGGGGGTTAGAAGAAGGAAAGGAGAGATGTAATCAGAGTTGAAAGAGAATAAGAAGGGGTGACCTCAAGCTCACAAAGTAAGCTGTTTCCAGGATTAGAATGAGTGGGCACAGAGCTCTATTTCCTTAGCCTCAAGCTAGTCTGGCTACCTTCTAAATTTTAATATACTAATTCATTTTTCTCAAGTTTAATTTGCTCTTTGGTGACATTTAATGAGTGATTGATATCAAATGATCATTTGACTGTACAGTCTATATTTCTCATTCTCATTTTAGTTGAGGTAAAACTTCAGTTTTGAATAACACAAAGGATTTTCTGAAGGGTTCCTATACGGAGATAGGAATAACGAACACAGATCTAACTAGCTTTGCCCGGGCGGGGAAGCAGGTCTAACCCATCAGCAACCGGCGTGGTTGTAACCTACTGGAGGAGACTTGCGACAGCACTTGAGTTCTCCTAGCCCACATTGAGGAGTCCTTGGTGCTGGGGATGAGTACATCCGTGCCAGAGACAAGGCACAGCGACGGGGAAAAAGGTTAATGATTTTTTCATATTTGTTTTGCAAAAGATAAAATGAAAGCCTAGAAAATGAGGGATTTGTGATCACTGTAGGTTAAAGTTGTTATCCTGAGATTAGATAGACATTTAAATATTAACTTTCATAGTCAATATGCCCAGATCCTTGAACCGGAAGCCCTGGCTATGTTTAGAGACGAAAGGCCAATTTTTTTTTAACATCCCTTCACTGAATTGTTTCAAACAATAACAGCAGGAACCCCCTTTTTTCCAGGTAGATGACTATGTATCTGGCCTTGTAAACTGATAAAACAAACTCAGTGATTTATGGAACTTCAGCAGCTATCTCATTAGAATAATGTGTACTTCTTTGGATTATGCAACAACCAGATTATTTCTAGAAGGAATTTGGAGCAAATCTAATAAAACATCCATGATTTGGGGTCAAAAATCTGTTGGATTTTCCTCCCTCCTTTCATTTTTTGGGAAAAGAATGACATACAAACTGTATGACAGGTACAAAGCAGGATGCTGTGATTGAAGTGCCCAGCTACCTTGCACTAACTCGCAATAACGCATTATGCAAAATAGAAAAAAAATATAATTCAAACCAAACATGTATGGTCCAAAATTACGTTGCTTGATCAAAACAGACTTTCCCCTTAACTAATGAGTCTAGAGGATGTATTTACAGGGATATCACAACAATCAGAAACATCATAAGGCATAACATTTGTTTGCCTTCTCAGGAAAGTAACTGTGCAGGCTTATGGATCATCTAAATTAGACTTTACTATTTTGATGTCCTTGCCATTTGTTCTTTTAAATTTCCAGCCTAAGGGATATATTCGCCTATCAATGTGCATGTATAAGTCCCATTAAGGCTAATAGGAATTTGGCGCCTGAATCCAAAGAAAAATCTACCTCTAAGATGGCATTCTGCACATGTAACGCACAAGAAAAATAACTTTAAGAAATTCCATTTCTTTTCATCCAAAGCACATAAAACAATTATATTAATTATAATAAGTACAAGATAAAGTACTTGCTTGTGGAATTTTAAATCCATTTAATGAATTTGCAGTTTTATGCATTTCTCTTGCTCAAAATTGCCTTCCCCAAATATGCTTTAGGTTGTCTCAGGCTTTGAAGAACATAGTGACAAATAGAAATCAAGAGAAATAGGGGTAGTGGGAGTCCATTTCTCAACATGGTCTTCATTTATTTATATTCTGTGGCACAAACACCTATGATGTTTCCAACTTATTTCTACCAGATTCAAAATAAAACCTGGAACACAAAACAGCTTGTCTGTATTTTCTCATTTAAGGCTCTATCTGCTGAGCTTTCCTTTGTATCTCAGTTCCTAACCACATAGGAAATTTTCAGACAAGAGTCGATATTCAAATGAGATGTTAATTTAAAAAATTGTTACATCCTTCTGTTTATTTTGGTGGAAGGGAAATATTGGTTCTTTGAGTTGCATTAAAACCCAGATAAAAACCAGTTTTTATCTTTATACATCTTTTGGAAAAAAAAATTCTACCTCAAGAAATTTCTTTAACAAAGAGAACATTATTTCAGACTCTAACATTTCTGTCTGCCGATTATCATTAGTCATAAGCTAAGCCCTGCACTAAATGTCTAGTGAGCACAGATAATGTTCATTTTGTCTGGAAGACAGGTTGCCGCCTGTCAAGGAGAGATGGAATAAATGACAGGTTTTGACTCTGTGCCTTGCAGGCATATTAGGCTAAGAAATCGCCAACATGATGAAAAATTATTTTGTCAAAAATTTGTAGGTCACCCATCATTGTCTAATGTATTCTGTGATTAATTGCTAGCATAGATCAGCATTATGTCTTTCCAGTGAATCGCTTAATTGTTGCCTGCTTCATGCTCTTAATGTAATGATGAGGCATCTGCTCCTTTCACATGTGCTTTTAAATGCCAGCTTTTGCATCCAGGTTACAAGGTTGGTAATATTCAACTTAAAGAACTAGTTCAAATTAAAACTTCAGGACCGCCATCTCTTCTTGCTTTTCATGGGAGCGTGCGTGGAAGGCTGAGTGTTAGTGTTAATGTATGTAGATTTTATTTCTGATGAGTGATTATTTGACTGCTCATTTTACGAAGATTTATGGTGTGCTTTCTATCTCCTGACTGCAGTGCTACTCTTATCTTTAATAAAGGAGATGAGGACATTAATCAGCCATTGTCAGGGCTCCTGACTAAGACATTAAATGTACTGTATGGGATAGGTAAACACGCTCCAGATCCTTCTCTACTCCACTAGATCAGGCAAAAAAACACTCATTATATTTATCATAATTTCACATCTGCTGTTTTTGAAGCAATGTACCATGAGGCCATAAACTGTATTACAACTGTGCATAAATTCAACTGATTTGTGGCTGGAGTAACTAATTCCTAAAGTACATTTTAGAAAAACAAGCAGTGAGCCCTGAAATTGCAATTCCATAAAGGCACTAAATTACTGACTGCAGAATCAAAAATTTGCTTGATGTGATTCTGCAGTGACCATTTTATAAAAAGTGACAGTGCGCCTGTGATTGAGTCAATAAAATAAGGACGAGTGAGCTGTACACTCAAACAAGATTAAAGAGAAAGGGAATGACAGAGGACAGACCACGGTATACAAATCGAGGAAAGCACAACGTCTTCCCCAAAATGGCTTACGGAGGCAACTATTAATAGCAACACTATTGATTTGTCAGTAATCTCTTCATTATTTTGGAGGTATAGGAAAAAAAATATGACCTCTCTCTTTTTATTCATTTCACAGCATAATGGGGCACATACTTAATATTTAATTAAATGGATTTGGAAATAATTTTTAAACTGTGGAATAGCTGTTGATTTAAGCTTGCCATAATATTTTCTAAAATTTATAAAAGATAATTCTCTGTGGGTTATTTACTTGTCCCCTTGGTTTTTAAGGGTCTATGTCCAAGTAATCTCTTTGTTAGGGCATCTAGTCATGAATGGGTAGGAAATGTGTGTGTGTTTGTGGGAGGGGAGAGCGGAGTGTCTGTATGTGTGCTTTTGCCCTTACGAGTGTGCTTCACTTCATTTTTTTACAAACTTGATCTGTACCTGAACTTGCTATAATGTCTTCTCCAAAAAGGAAAGGAGGTCAGGGAGTGATCTTTCGTACAGGACAAGTAAAACCAGAAACACCATTGTTTTTGAAGACAAAATGCGCTTCACGTTTGTAAAGATGAAAGCCCAAGGCAAACCTGACACTCAGAATCCTGGATAGAGGTGGGAGCCCACAAATGAAACCTGCTAAGGGCGGCAACCATGTATGCGCTCCTGGAAGTAGGATGTGATTATGTGATTATTTATTGACTGGAAAAGCAATTTAAGAGAAAAATAAATGGAACTAGGCTTTCATTGCTTGGGTTTTTCAAGATATCCATTGCCTTTTGCCAATTATTTCATGCATCTCTGCTGTTGAGGCTAGAAGTGCCACTGCGGTGCTTTTGTTTCTTCCGACCAGGATACATACGCATTCTTTGTTTAACATTCTGTGCTTGAAGGCACCTTCTCCTTGAATGTGGGCAATCACTTGCTACCCAGGGCAAATTGTGCAGGGCATTTACACAGAATATATTTTAGAGTAATATAATCCTATTTGATTTTATTTACAGAAGAATATATTTTTGCCATATCTTCTTATCTCATTCTCTGACCACTATCTTGGTCAACTTTTATAATTGCAAATCTGGCGATGGCACATTGAATATTGCTCTATTCTTTACATATATTAATAATATCAAGTCAAAAATGGTTGTGTTCATAAGGCATTGCACAGTTTCCATCTAATGGTATCAATCTGTGCATCACAGAGCATTTCTTTTCCCGACATTATTACTTGACTGAAATTAAGCCTGAAACAATCTGATGTCAGATACTGTATATCTACTTTTATTGCCAGCCTTTCTGAGCCCACCATATTGCCAGGACTGCATCTCATTTTAGATGGGTTTAACCAGATATATATTCTCAAGTTTATTGAGAGTTGGATAGATTACATTTCCCATACTCAAAGAGCAGGCTGGTCCTTTCAGTGCATTTTATAGAACAAATGTAAATTCCCATGCTGCAGTTGACAAAAATTCATGGTTCTTTTCTTAGTGTCAAAAATAAATCCAGCATAGCATTGGAGATGAGTAAGTACAGGACAGTGGAGCAGGCTTCAGCTCACCCTTTCTGATTTAGCAGCAGTTCCGATGTACTTGAGAAACCTGTAAAAGTTCAATTATTATGGTCTAGGCAAAGAGATTTGCTCACACAACAGAGTTACTGTACTTGAGAATGAACTGTAAGGACTCAATGAAATGCAAAGCACTTCTGAGCACGGCGAGTGCCTTTACCTTCCATCTCTATTTGCCCTTCCTTCACCCATCTACTTATGTATCTCTTATAGGAAGGCTTTCCTGAATGCTTTCCCTGTAGTTAAATAAAACACAAGCACAAAAAATTGCCAAACCACTTCATTTCATTAAAATGCAATAAAAATTAGTCTATTATTACATTTGGAAATTTATATATTTAGGAGGTAGGGGGTATGCAAAGAATAGCCATCAAATAAATTTATTAGCAGCTTGGATTGATCAGTTTGTCAAGATTGCTTACATATGTATGCCTAGAAGGAAAGGCAGAATTGTATGAAAAGAGTATTTATAGCTAAAAGTAAACCAAACATACCGAATCATGGAAAAAAATGCTCTCTGAAATATCCTGTGCCTTATCAACACAACATGCAGCCCAGATTATGGACTGCTTTTGCTTAAATGCCAAGAGTATGTCCTTATAAGCAAAAAGCATTTCTTCATTTATATTCATTGATTTTGATTTTTTTTCCTGGTCAAAGCTATGGGTTTCTTCTTCTTATTCATCAAAAATTGGTGCTGCTTTTAGAAAAAAATGAAGAAAAAAAAATCAAGAGTACTCCGTGGAAAGAATGTAGTCTGACTACTACAAGAGTCAGTCCAGGTATGTCTGCTCTTAACATTTCCTTTTGTCATGTTATTTTGCTGCTCCAAGGTTTGAGCAATTAGGGGATTGGTGCAGCTGGGAAGAGTTAAGACCTACATAATTTCCAGGAGAGGAATATGATCAGTCTTTCTCAAGGAGGATGGTCTAGTTCCTTATAGTCACATTTAATCTCTTATGTATCTCCCCAGTGAGCATCATAAAGAAGGTGGAATCTTGTGGAGCCTCAGATTAAGTTCCTCCTCCAGGTGTCAGTGAGGTAAGGACAGCTTTTGCTTACATGGGAAGACACATCTGGATACCCCCCCCCCACACACACACCCACCATACATATAAAACATATAATAGAGACATGGTACATTGTTATTACTTACAATCACCCCATCTCCCATATTTATAGTCTGATTATAAAATAAAGAAAAGATATGAAAGAACAACAATTATTTCAACTTTGTAAATTCGAACGAGCAGTAATGTTGACAGCAGTCCAAAATGAAACTATAGAGCTTTTTTACTAGACATTGTGTCTTGTGAAAATTCATCATCAATGAACACAGATTTGCCCTAATTGAGGACTGTTTCTTACATTCTCAAAGAAATTTCATGTGATAAATATTTTTATAAATATCTTGGGAGTATTCACTATACGTCAGGCACAGTCTAAAGCACTACGAGCTTATCAAATTCCACCAGTGTTTACACTATCCAAGTGGAAAATAAGTAAAGCCCAAGATAAAACGTCCCATTATAAAGATATATAAAGAGAAACTCTCATGAGAGAACAATCAATGGAACTCTGAACTCTATGGGTATTGCAGAAACTAGGAAATGGGTAGCAACACATAAATATGCCGGAGCTTCATGCATGTGTTCGTTCATTTACTCATTTAACAAATAGGCAGGAAATGCCTATTATGTGCCTGGCACTGGTTCAGGCTCTGGGACCACAACAATGACACAGGGCAAGTCTATGTCCTCTCATTGCCCACAGGGAAGCTGCATAAATATGAGGTGGGATGATTACCAATGAGGGCAACTAAGCTGGGCTTGGTGAGTCATAGACGGCCTCATGAAGGGAGTGACTTCTGAAGTGACCCACAACATGAAGGACAATGAGCAACTGACCAGGTGACAAGTGGGAAGAGCCCGAGAGTGAGGGTGGTCCCTGAAAGAGTGTACCCAATGGAGGGGACCGTGGGTGTGAAGGCCAGGAGATGAGAGAGTGCACGGTCTACTCTTGAAACTGGGAGAAGTTCGGTCTCACTGAAATGAGGGTGAGGTGAGAAGGAGAGAGCAGCCAGGTCAAGTAGGATCTCAAGAGCCAAGTAAAGGATCTGGATATATTTTTTTAGGGCAATGAGAACCTATGGCAAGGCTTTAAATAAGCAAGGAGTTCTCAAATTGTTCTTTTAGAAAAATTACTTTGGTTGTATTTGAGGAGTACTTTCCAAATTCTTTCATCATATACCCCATCAGTAAACATTTTTATAGAGCTCATCTCTAATCTATAAATATTTATTTCTTTATTTATAAATATTATGCAAGTTCCACTGTGCTAATATGTTTATTTTAAAAATATACAGAAAATTTAATATTTAAAAGACTGAGTTAATTTTCAAAATATTTTTTTAAAAATTTAAAGCAGTATATCATTTTTTAAACACACTGATGTCTGCACTTTCAAACTGTAGATGTTTGTTTTCATGTGGTGGATGTTCAGTTTTGATGTGTCATGCTGATAATCACTACATCATTTTTATCACATATCATTATCCCAGTGGGTCTTTCCTTGAGCATCTTAACTTAAAATTATAAACCCTTCCCTGGCATTCCCATCTTCCTCTCTTCCCTGCTTCATTTTTCTCCTATGACCTTTGAATGCAATATATAATTTACTTATTTAGTTTATTATGCCTCTTTCTCCTCTTCCTCATCAGTGCAGAGACTTGTCTTTTTGTTCACTATCAAACCCCTGGGCCTACTCTACTGCTTGGCCTGTAGTAGGTGCTCAAGAAATATTTGTTGCATGAGTAGGGTGAAGGTCATTATTAGCAATCGTGAAGATTAATTCATATTTCCAATAATAATCCTGATAATTTTAAACCTTTTTGCCTGGATTTTTGTTACATAAATTTATTTTTTAACTTGTATAAATGATGAAACACTTAATCTGATTAGGAATAAGAGAAGTGCTTGCATGTGCTTGCATCACTAATAGAACTTGGGACCACAGTTCTTCTTTTAAAACCATATGATCATCTTGTGAGGGTGACTTAAAAACTAGAAAACATTATCTAGAAGCCTGTCTAACTGGGTGGATGTGGCCGATTATGTACTGGGAGAGGCTGAACACAAATGTATGCAGGACGTTCCTCTCCACCCTTGTGGAGGCCACACTTTGCTCTGAATAACTCTGATGCTGTGACACGTGTCTGAATGAGGTTGTTAGTGTCAAACCATATATTATTTAGTAAAGATTAATTTTCCTTTGTGTATTTATAATAATAACAACTAGTGTATTTTTTGAGACAGAGTCTTGCTCTGTTCCCCAGGCTAGAGTGCAGTAGCATCATCATAGTTCACTGCAACTTTGAACTCCTGGGCTCATGTTATCCTTCTGCCTCAGCCTCCCGAGTAGCTGGGACTCTAGGTGCGCACCACCAGGTCCAGCTGTTTTTAAAAACTTTTTGGAGAGATGGGGCCTCACTATGCTGCTGAGGCTGGTCTTGAACTCCTGGCCTCAAATGATCTTCCCTCCTCAGCCTCCCAAAGTGCTAGGATTACCAGGTGTGAGCCACCATGCCTAGCCCTTCCTTCGTATTTTTAGATACAAATCAATATAAGTAGAATTTCTAGTGTGTTCTCTCATTTCAGTGACTCATCCTGAACACTTCAAAGACACTGGGAGAGAAAATGCATCCTCATGGCTGGCTGAGGGCAGGCAGCGTGGCTGGGAGGGGAATCCCTGCGTTTGGTCAGCTTCCCCTGGGGAAGTCCCAGTGTGCGATTCTCCCAGGTTTTCAACTTTGAAAGGTTCAACCCCAATTGGGAAATATATTTTCTGCTACGCTTAATTTTTTTTAAAAGTCTAAACAGAGGTCACACCCTCCATCTGTTATACCACCACTTTGCCAACGAGTAAAACACTAAGCCATTTACAGGTGATAGTGAACATTTTCAGGATTGTCTGTTGTTTACTGTCTCTCCTTAGCTGAAAACAGAACCAAATACACAGACTGAAGTTGTAATTAAGGCTTCAATTATATGTACAGAGATTTGCCAATAGTGAAAATTATTTTAGTGTAGAATGTGTTTCCAATAGTTCCCATTCCTGTGCTTGTCGTCTGTGAGGAATGGTACAGGTGGGATTGTGCTTGACACATTTCTTTGGGTTCTTTCAAAATGTGAGTGCAGGACAAATTAATTTTGTCTTAATAAAAACTGTATAGAGACTGTTGTCTTATTAATTCACTTCACTTGTTCAAAATACAATCAATATTCTGAAATAGTCCGGTAAAGCACTTCTTACTTTTAAAATTGCTCATATTACCTTTTTATTTTTAAACCACATTTTTTGGGGGGTGAGGAAGAAGATAGTATACCACCCATTCCAAGTAAACAGTAAACAGTTGACTGTATCTGCATAATTCCAACCGATGTAGACCACGCTCAACAGAAAGAACAGTATTAGAAAGGCGTATTTTTAAAACAAAGACTCTACTTTAGGAGGAAATAGGCAATTTATAGTTTACCTGCTATGTGGGTTTTGCATAAAAGCTGGAGTCCACTGGCCCCACATCTATTTAAATGGTGTTCTTCTCGCATCCCTTGTAGACTGATGCCATATCTGTGAACAGCTCTGCTGTTTGTCCCTTAATCCAGCTCCACACAGAGATAGTTTTAACGACTTGTTAAAGTCCCTTGTCACTGTGAGACTCAATTACTCAAATTCAGGGACCATAATCTAATGGAATCATTTCAATAAAAAATTATGATTTTCATCTAAATTTTAATTTAATACACTCCAGTGGATCACACTGAGGTTATTCCTGCATGCTTTCAATGTCAGCAATGAAGGCATCTCTGTATTCAAAAAGCCGGCAAAATCCTTATATGTGGCGAGGTTCCTTCAAAGCAGTGGGCATTCTGTTACCTCGTCTTCTCTCTCTGAGTGCACTTCTATGCTATGTTTGGCCTGTTTGAGTGTTCATGGTGTACATCTATGCATGAATTGGGCCAGCACATGGAGCTTTGTATGAGGTGAATATGAGGTGGTGTGTCAAGGATGTGACGGGTGATCTGGAGAGTGCAGAGCTGAGCCATTTGTTATGGCCATCTTGGCAATCAATACTGACCACCTCAATTATATACTGAAGTCTGAAGCCTGCATCAATCACATCTAGTGGCCAAAGTGAAGAATCAACTGCATCAGGATTCTATTTATTTCATGCAAATGGGCACAATCTTGGTTAACATGGACTTTTGTTCTGAAAAATTCAGATGTAATATTATATTAATAAATCACAAATTCACAGGGCAAGGGAGACAGCAACAAATAAAAACCTAAAAGTCCCAGTTTCCACAATAAAGTGTACATAAGACTATATTCATGTTATAATTTGCGATTCCTAATATTTTCCTACTGTGATAGGAGATGCCGTTAAAAGTTGGACCTAAATTTCAAAAAGGAAAAAAAAATTAATCAGATGCTAATTAGCATGTATCATTAAATGTTATAGAGTGAGACAGGAAGCCCTCCTTCTCATAAATGGCCCATTCCTTTCTCCTGTTCTGTCAGATATTTGGCCATTTCTCTCTCTCTCTCTTTCTCTGATTCAGTTCTTTGCTGTGCAGACTGCAAAATATAATAACTTCTAAGCAGTGTGTAAAACAAAGTGCTCAATTCACTTTATTAAAATATCCAATAATAATTGATTTAAAGGCAATAAAATGTGTTCATTAGAGGGTTTATATTCAAGAAATATTGAAAGTATACCTAAAACTGTCACTTTTATTGTGAATGAACAGGATAATATAATTTGAAAAGAGTGTGATCATACTAAAGATTTGTCCCGCAGCATTATCTGATAGCTCGTAAAGTGCTGAAATTTAATATGATGCTTTCAGTCAGTTTAATTGAAATTTAATTGCCACTTTGGGCAGAAGGTTTAGATCTGATCAATAAAATATTAAAGATTTTGTGCTTTCGCGTGGAACAGCTCCTTTAGTGATGCATCAAGAGGACCCTATATTTTCGGAAATATTTGTTTGTTATAGTTCACACAGTGCTCAATAGCACTTTCTAATCTGAAAGTTTTAATGTGCTGTGCAGACAAATAGTGGAAATAATAAAGCAATAGTTGATCCATTTAATTACAACATGATGAAAGAAATCACGGTCACCTTCAGATTCATGAGAAAGACATTAATGTAAAAGAGCAGTAAATATTTTGAAATGTCAAACCTCAGAAAGACAGAGTCCAACTTGAGCTCAGTTGTAAATCAGACCGAGGGAAGGACCTTGAAAAAAAGATGGTTCTTTGGTATTTTAGAAATAATTACTAATACAAAAAGGGTAATGATGAAACTATAAATTACATTAAAAAGGGCCATTAGAGGAGGATTAGTTTATAAAGCTGAGAGATGGTTCTTCAAATTGTCCTGCTGGTTATTTCTACTTTTCATTTTATTCGGGAGCCCCCTGCTCAATTATCTGATTATTAATAAACTAATTGATCATGACTTTGCTGTTCAAATGCTAAAGTCAAGTTAACTTTCTCCTTTTCAGGGACTCCTAGGGGATTTCCATATTATTTATATTTTAGGAAGAGAGAAACTTGGAGATTTCTTAAAATACATGAATAGTAAGCTGGAGAATGACTTCAACCTAAGCTACATCTCTGCTAATATGTCTTAAAATTTTGATTTCTTTCAGATCACTGTATGCCAAAGATGCTTTTGATGCTTCTGTGGCTATAATCTTTTCAAATGACTTCTGGCATAATTCTTTTCCTAATGATCCCTTATTGCCTGCAGAACTTTTCAATAGCTCCATGTTCAAGAACATATATTTCTGGAAAAACAAGTGCCACATGTACTCACCATTAAATTGCTACTAATTGATCAACATTTAGGTGCACATATGGAAGTAACATTCATAGGGCGTCAGGTGGGTGGGGGAGTTGGGTAAATTCACACTTAATGGGTAAGGTGCATGATGTCTGGGGGTTGGGCACACTTGTAGCTCTGACTTGGTAGATGCAAAGGCAATATATGTAACCAAAGCATTTGTTCTCTTGTAATATTCTGAAATTAAAAAGAAAAGGACATATATTTCTTTACTCATCAGTCTCCTCTGAGACCCTAAGTTCAGTAACATGGTATGTTATTTCATTTGGTTCAGTACATCTCTAGAATATATTTTCTGCTTATAACTATTTTCAAACAAGACTAGTTATCTGCGATGACCATAATTACTCTTTCTTGAATTCCTTATCTACTTCTGTCCCATATGTCTCTTGGTTAACCACTTTATATTACCATACTCTTTGATCTTATAAACTTATCACAATAGATCATTTTCTTTTGAAGTAGACACAATTTTTTTTCTGTGACCAGTCAAAAAAAATTATATTTTGTGACATTTAGATGCTGGGAACTACATGCTGGGAATACAGCAATGCTTGAGAAAAACCATCCTGGCCTTAAGAAACTTACGTTCTAGTCAGGGAGAAAGACAATAAACATAGACAAATAAAGAGGATAAGTTAAAATAGTGACAAATACAGTACTGTGAAGAAGATAAAATAAGTTAATGTGGGAGAGGGCAACTGGTGTGTGTGTGTGTGTGTGTTTGTGTGTGTGTGTGTACACTAGCAGCTTTAGCTCTTTCTTTGAGGAGGTAATGTCTAATGATGACAGGAGGCGGCCTTGCAAGGATTTGGGAGAAAGCATTCTAGGCAGTGGAAATAGCAAATGTAAGGACGCTGAGACAGGCACGAGCCTGACTTTAGGATATATAAAGAATATCAGTGAGGTACTCATGCAGTAGCAAAGAGGCATATTGGAAAGAAATAACATCAGGAGGGAGGCAGGGACCAGATCATGTAGCTCATGTAGGGTCTTGTAGTCTATAGTGAGAAGTTTTGATTTAATTTAAGTATAATGGGAAGCTATGGGAAGGATTTAAGCAGAGGCAATCAGGTAGTGATGGAATGTGCGTGTGTGTGTGTGTGTGTGTGTGTGTGTGTGCGTGCACGCGGGGGCTGAGTGACATGATGGAAGTTGTACTTTGGACAGATCAGTCTCTGCTTTGTGAGTGCTGGGCCATAAAGAGGCAGAGGCACAAAATAATAGGCCATTGCAGCAGTCCAAGCCAGGTGGTTTTGACCAATCATAGTCATGGACATGCTGAAAATTGGTCGGATTTGAGATGTATTTTAGAAGGTAGGACAAAAGGACTTACTGACGAATTAGATATAAGGGCAGGGAGAGTAATAAAGAATTCAAGATTGACATCCAGATTTTGAGCCTGAGAAATTGGGTAGGTGATGGTGCCATTTACTGAGATGGAAAAGGCATGGAAGTGTAGGAAGTATATTTTTGGGAAAATCTAAAAGTTCTGTTTGGCTCTTGCCAAGCTTGAGATATCAAGGATATAGAAGTTTAGAGCTCAAGGATATTTCTTGACTTGAGATATAATTTAAGTTTTATTAGCATATAGATGATATTTTAAAATGGATAGGGTGGAAAAGAGAGAATCAAGAATAGAGCCTTTTGTACTTTATTACTAGAGATCTGACACAACGGGGGAGACCAGAAAAAGAGATTAAGAAGGTGTGACCAGTGAAAGTGAAGGAAAATTAGGCAAGTGTGGTATCATTGCATCTTAGACGTGTTTTAAAGTAGTTCTTGTAGACCACTGAAGACCTGATTCCTTTTCTCTCTTTACGTATATGGAATTGGCTCATTTGGTTATGGAGGCTGAGAAGTTCCATGATCTACAGTCTGAAAGCTGGAGATACAGGAGAACTAGCAGGGTAGGTACCAGTTGGAGTTTGAAGGCAGGAGAAGACTGATGTCCCAGCTTGAAGACAGTGAGGCAGAGAGAGTGAATTCTCCCTTCCTGAGCCATTTGTTCTATTCAGGCCTTCAGTAGATTGAATGAGTCCCACCCACAATGGGAAGGGCAATCAGCTTTACTCAGTTCACCAGTTCAAATGTTAATCTCATCCAGAAACACACTCACAGACATGCCTGGTATAGTGCTTAACCAAATATCTGGGCATCCAGTGGCCTGGTCAAGTGGACACACGGGTAAAACAGACATTTTGGAGAGAGAAAAATTTAATTTAACAGGCAAACAAACTAGCATCATCATTTATTTTTGGATGCCAAATTAAGGTTTGTAGGCCTAAACGAAGGAAGTGCATTGTGTGTATACATAATTTTCTCCAGCATTGCTCAATGGTTTGTTTGCAGACATTGAGTAAATAAATTTAACCAGCGCTGATATATTGCTAGCTGAGTACAATGGAGGGCAGGTGGGGCAAGGCAGTTAAGGATGTTCACAAAGAGTTGAGTATACTAACCGTGTAATCTGGGCTGGATTAGGAAAGAATTGAGAAGGTCAGTGGAAAGATGGAGAGTGAAGTAAATCATAGGGACAATTTTCAGTAAAGTCATAAAATTACTGGAGCATTAGCATAAGTGAGCTGAAAGGATATATAATGGTAGAAGACAACTGCCAGAAGTAAATTTAAAACTGAAATTCTGAAGGTGATGCCATTAGTGGTGATGATGAGGTCTTCGGCATGACCATGTAGCAGAGGTTGAATGGTAGGTGGCAGAGGTTGTTCGGGCTCAGGAGGTCAAGGAACTGAGAGAACATGCTATTTGGGTCTCATCTTTGTGCGAGTTGAAGTCACCAACATGTGGTGGGTGAGGGAGATCTAGATCCAGATGTTAGAGTTATCAGTGAATGAAAGGCCAGGACCAGAAGCTTAGTAGACGAGATGAAGAAGAAGAGTTGGAAATGTCTAATCACATGAGCTCTAAGGCAGGAGGGGTGTTGAAGGAGAGACAGTTTGGCAATAGCAAAAAGACAAGACAGATGGGTCCCAAGGAATATAAAGTGAAGGAGAAATTTCATTATTTATGGAGAGATGTAAGGAAGTAGTGCTTTAGGGGACCTTCAGGTTTTGATCAGATCAAGACCATGAAGTGAACATTCAGAGAGAAAATTGTGGATGTAGGAGAGTTCAGTGATAATGGACAATGGTCTCTAAGAGGCTGAGTGTAAAAGTTTGGTCATGTACAAAAGTGTGAGAGATGAAATCAGTCTAGGGGAAGAATATAAATTTACAAGTATAATCATCCATGTGATTATGGCTGGTGTGGGATTCTTAGATTCTGATGCTGACTGAGGTGAAACAGACATGATACGCCTAGTCCTGGAAGTCGGAATGGCAGCTGTTCAAGAACTAGAGTGCTTAATCTTGGCAAGGGCTGGTAGTAAGGCAGTCACAGCTTAAAATAATTGAAGAGCCCAAGGAGTCTAGCCACATGCCACATCCCTGGAGGAAGGGGCCAATGTATTGGAACCATCAGCTGTTGATGTTCTTGGAAACGAGTGTGTCTGTATTTGCTAAAGCACAGCTTAAGTAGTTTGATCATAACAAATTTAAATAACTCAGATGTGCAAGGGGAAGAATGCAGGCCTTGGAATCAGATCTGGTCTCCTAGGAAAATTAAAATATTAAATTATTATTTAACTATTCTGAATGTCACTGTTGTCCCCTATGACATGGAGATAATTTTGTCATTCATGAATATTAAAAGAAAATATTTTTTCTGGAACACAGAAAACAACTAAAATGTATTAGGACCTCCCTTCCTACTTGTATGTAATGTGCTTAACTCTGGCTTGATGTTCATAAATAGTGGAATCTATGTGGGTGGGACATAGCAGGCGGAAGAGTTGAGAACTTGGAACAGCTTGTGTGATACACGTCCCTCAACTCCTTGGCCCCATGTTTCATTCCAGGAGAACTCTTTCGATGACAGTCAGATGACAGTTGAAGCTGTCATTTCCTTCCATCCCTCTGTGGTTGTTGACTGCAACAACCTGGGACGTTCAGCATAGTATTATCCTCTGGGGTAGGCTATTCTGAAGAACTCTGAAACTTCAGTTTCAGCTGCTAACACTATGACCCCAGCTGATAGCACAGAGTCTCTCTGATCCAAGGGATTCCAGACAAAAGCAAAGGTAAAATTAGGAAGTGAACTTTAAATATGCAGATGGACAATGGCACATGTTTAAAATTATTGACCAGAGGCATATAATAGAGTATTTCTCCCCTGAGCACCTATCTGAGCTCACTAGGTTACCTCTCCTTTTTCCTCACTTCTTAAGTTCAGCCACCCTGGAAAAATCTATGATAAACCACAAATCAGTTCAATTTTAACAACAAGGTGACCACCTGATTCATAGCTTTGTACTAAGCATTAAGATACAGACCAATAAAAGTTGGTAAGAGATATGATCTCAACTTGAAGAAGTTTACAGTCTAGTGACCTGACAACTGAATAATCTCTACTCCGTCACAGTCAATAAATATTGAAAACTCAGAGCAACAAGTGTGTAGTAGAAAAGGGACTTTCCTGTTTGCTCCTGAGACTCAACTCATTGTGCAAATTAAAAGTCTAGAGAGGGAGGACAAAAGACCAGTAATAATCTTAAACACTCTTAGAGATTGAACTAGACCTGCAAAGGGCTTGCTGAATACAGAATAGAGAGTCATATTGCCTATCATTCCTCACCCAGATGTGTGTGTATGTGCGTGTGTGTGTGTGTATGTGTATGTGTGCCTGCGCACCTGTGAGTGTTGCTGATTTAAAATTTTGCTTTATAGAACTAGTATGTTAAACACATCATTATGTTTATGATAAAGGTATTGTTCATCATGTTACATAGCACCTTATTTGTGTAAACTCTTATAATATCGATTTGGTTCTTGAATCCAAGCTGGTTGAGACCTATTCATGGAAACTGGCTCATTTTATCTTATGTATTCTGAAAATTGCAGGGTACTTAGTTTACGTTTTTTCAATTGGCTTCCAGAAACCTTAGAGCCAAATGTATGGCCCATCTCTAACAAGGATATAGACTCGATACTATGTTATTGCTAGCTTCCTGCCTCAAAAAGCAGAATTTGTTAACCATCATTCAATCAATCAATCATTCAATCAATCATCTTTATAAAGAGGAGGCTAACGGTTCAAAGTGCTTTGGAGCTCTGATGGAAGCTGGCACCTGTACTAAACACTTGTTAGAGCTCTGCTAGCCTAATTCAGAGTTTAGATATCTACCTGAACTCCTAAGACTCACTCCTGTGATAACTTGAGGATTGCCCAGCTAATACTGAAAGCTATTTGTCTTTTCCTTCTCAGAAGAAGCCCTGATTTAGTGTGTGAATTTGTTAGTACTCCACACTCTACCTGCTCACTTTCTAAAGGGCATGCTAAACTTCTGGAATTTGAATTTGAAGCTTTTCATAAGATTTGTCTCTAACATTTGTATGTTTAATTGAGATTATATTCCAGGGCCCTCTCATATTATAGTTTCTGACTATTGATTCCATAACTTTTTTTAAAGACAAGAAAACTACTAAAGATATACCATTATTAAATACTAGAAAACACAAAAAAACTAGAAATAAGAAGAAACCATTCTCGATTCTACTGCAGAAAAGCAAGTACTGCTAATACTTTAATGTCTTTTTCTATTTTTTCCATTCAAGGAAATTTTTTCTGGTAATTATTTTTCAATGTTTCAAGTGTACTCTGAGTATTAATTGTTATGTCATTCTAAATGTGTTCATTGTGTGATGGGATAGCACAATCGTTAAGAATGCAAATTCTGGAATGAGATTGCTTTTTTAATGCTGGAATTTTGACTTACTAAGTATGTTTGACCTTAGCCAAGTTATTCTAGCACTCTATGCCTTGGTTTTTCATCTGTGAAATGGGGATAATACTATCCACCTCAATAAGTTATTCTAAGTATGACATAAGTTATTGTATATGAACCACATAGAATAGTGGCTGGCACATAGAAAATGCACAATAAGTTTCAGCAGAAATTAATTAGCACTGTTTCTATATATTGGAAGGGTATATATTTCCTGGAAGTTTATATATTTAAATTTTTATTATAAAAGATGTGTTGTTCAAATGCAGAAATGCAGAGGAGATTAAACAGAGTAATTATAACTAGCAATTTGAACACCTAGGAATAGCAACTATTAATATTTCCATGTATATCCCTCTGAAAGTATATTTTACACTAGTACTTGGGTATTTCATGGAGCACTGGGCATGGCTCTGCTAATACACTATTCCGCTGCCATTTGCAGTTTCAATTTTTGCAGTTTTTGAGAGAGAGAGAGAGAGAGAGAGGGAGACAGACAGACCACATTCACATAACTTTTATTATAGTATACTGTTATAATTTTTTATTTTATTATTAGTTATTGTTGTTAATCTCTTACTGTGCCTAATTTAGAAATTAAATTTTACCATAGGTATATATGTATAGGAAAAAACAGTATATACAAGGTTTGGTACTACCTGTGGTTTCAGACATCCCCTGGGGATCTTAGAATGTATCCCCCTTAACTAAGGGGGAACTACTGTAGCTACAATTATCCCGTGTCTACAATTAATATGCTTTATTCTACTGGTGATGGGAAGTGAATCAGAAAGGTCACCAGTCACTCTGACATGCTCATTTTAGTTACTGACTTTGGCACGTTAGTAAAAATTTGGAAATAAACAAGTTTTTTGGTAAATACCAGTAAACAAATTACTTAAAGAGTATAGTAATAGATAGTAGACATCTTCATAATGCTTTTTGTGTGTTTTCTTTAAAAAATTATATACTCAATGTGCTACTCACTTAGTGCAGATTGTGTGTAAAGAATTCTGTGGGATGGGGATGTAGTTCCCTGATCTCATGGAGGTAACATAATAATGTATTTTCTAGTTTTGATATTCAGCAAACATAAGTTTGCTGGCATAAGTTTGCATAAATATAAGTTGTGGCAAAAGTCACATTTTGGAAATGATTTACAAATACATAGATTTGGTTCATTTTGGAAGACTCTGGCCTGTGTGTGGGCAACAACAACCCATGGAATCACTACAATACGCTTACTCTTTTGAAGAGTATGGTAAAATGGAATTCAAGTAGTGAGACATCACTTCAACTTTTCACTAGAAGAGTCCACACACTATAGTAAAATACAGATGCACCATTTGTAGAAAGAGATGTAGAAGGAGTTGTGTTTTGGAATTTTATAGGCCTGGGTTTAAAACCAGACTCTATCCTATACTCACACTGTATGAACATGGGGCACACTTATTTGTACCTCAATGTTTTCATTGATATGACAGTCATAATACCTGCCTTGTAGGGTTTTTCATGATAATCACATGAGATGATGTATATTATGAAGCTTGCATGCAGTGTGTGGTTATTGCTGCTACTGTTTTCATGAAGCAGGTGGGCCTCTGGGGGCCCTTGACAGCATGATAAAACAGTCCAGAAGCTTTTGTTACTGTCCTGGCTCTAATGGCACTAACAATTTCTTCAAAGTTTGGAGTGAGAGGCACACTGCTTTGTGAGGCCAGGCCAGGTGACCTGAATCTGACCAAGTGTAGGGGAGGCCTGGGTGGGGTTTTGCTCACCTAATGTGAACAGCAATGGGAGGCAAGGATGAAGTCTCAAAATGGCTTATAGTTTTGGTACCAGTGCAATTTTAGCTGCAATATTTGCTTTTGATAACTTGGCAAAGAATAAATATCTTTAAATCTTTTCAACTCCTCCTTGCCTCATGGTACTTGATAACTATTTCTTGTTTATTACTTTATTGACCGAACGAGTTCATTTTCTTACCTATCTCCACCAATGCTGTATTCTGCATAGTACTGCAGACTGGCACTATTATAGAGCCCCGAAAGCAGCACTTTTCTGTTCTTTTTTTTTTTTAGTACTGATTTCATAAAAGAGAAGACTACTGCTTAAATAGCTCAGTCCTAAATTCAGAAAAGAAAGACTGTGTGCTAGAGAATTAGGGTAAGCAATGGAAAATCCTTCTCTTTTTCTTCTTCTGCTGATTTGATTCAAGACTAAACCTTAGTTTCTCCATCCCTAAGACAAGAATATTTTCCCACCTTGTTATCTCTGAGGAATGTGGAGAATTTGAATGGTGAAAGATTTGATCTTAGTAGAGAGAAAAGAATAAATTGCTCACTTAATAAATTGCCAGGCCACTTGGGTACTATTTAGCAGATTACCTTTTGCAGAGTGCTAAATGATAGTAAATGGTAAGTGGCAGTAACTGGAAGAGTTAATGCAGCTTTGATCTCTTGAACTGAGGCTCGGTAGTTTCCTTAGAATGAGATGGAATTATTTCTTCCCTTTTATCTAAGGCCCAGTAAACCCTCAAAAATAGGAAGACATTATTACTTTTTTCCATCTTCCATGCCCATTAGAATAAAAAAGACTTTATAACCCTATGCATACACATATACACAGTAAAAGTGGCCATTAGGAACTCTTAAAGAATTCTTTAAAAAGTGCCATTTATTGTTCCCTTCATTAAAAATACTTACGGAGTACTGACTATGTGCAAGGGTTTGTGCTGAATGCCTGGGGGAGGGCTGTGAATGAGGAGGTCCCTGCCCTGTAGGTGATGCCAATCAGGAGAAAACGTACCAGTTTGTATCCCAGTGACCATGGCTGGTAACAGAGATGACAGAACATATGAGCCACAGGAGAAAACCGGAACCTGGGACAGGTAAATCTCAAATTGAGATTCTTCTCCAGTCAGGAGCTAGTTGTGGCCAGAAATAATATAAAAAAATTGTTTACCTGGTGGAAAGCTTGCAACAGCATTTTCTTGTGTAATGGGCTGTTCCTAAGTATAAGTACCAGGCCCAGGGCAAAGCCCGCTCTGTGCGCTACTGCAAGGATGTATTCACTATTAGCTCTGACAGTTATGTGATTACTGCTGTGCTGGATTCCCTGGCATGGTCAGGTGTCAGATTCAGTGTGGGAGAAAAGGATGTGTTTCCTAGAGAAAGGCCTGGTTCTTTACCAGTGTCCCTAAAATGACTTTTCTATGGCTTCTGTGAGAGAGTCTCAAGTCAAAGTCATTAAATATCAGGAACTGGCAGGGCAGACAGGTCAACGGGGAAAGGAACTCCCTGATTCCAGTTGAATTCTGGTAGATAGACCAACTGACTCTGAGCTGCTTCTAGAAGGCATGGGGTACTCTGAATGGCAAACATTGTCTTCTTAATGTGAAAAGTAATTTATGTATATGGTTCAAAAAATGGAAACGCCCAAAGTATAAATACAAATACATACATCGTTAAAAAAATCTAAAACCCAATTCTACTCAGAGATAACTGCTTTTAACATTTGGTATATTTTTCTTCTTTATTTTCTAAATTGGAATCATATTGTATATTTAATTCTACAGCCTGCTTTTATTCACTTAGCAGCATATTGAACACATTTTGCTGTGTAATTAAACATTCTTTGAAAAGATTATTTTAAATTACTGCCCAATTCCCCTCTTATTGGACATTAAGATTGTTTCCTATTTTTTCTCTACATAAATAAGTCTCCAATGAATATTTTTATTTGTAAGAAATTTGCCTATTATTTCCTTAGATTCTTAGAAATGACATTACTGGTTCAAAGGGTTTAATTTTTTTCAAGGCTTTTGATATATTTTGCCAAATTGCTTTCTGAAATATTTTAGTGTTTTCCAGTTCCACCAACTGCAGCCCTTTAAAAGAACTGTTTGATGATTGATATTGAGCTTAAGCGACCTGACCCCACCCCCCCATCTCCCCCTCCCCACCCCCCGCCAAAAAAAAATCACACAATTCACTATACCCTTGGGTTTTTTTTTTGGTTTTTAGTAGAGACAGAACTCATTCTTGCCAGAATGAGTTGGACTTTACAACACTGTACAAAGGAGAGCTTAAAAATACAGACAACTGTACGTTTTATACTTCTACTGCTGGTTGGTTAGAAGTGATAGAAACATAAAATTTTATACGCATGTGCACACACATGCACATATATAGGCAGAAACAATTTATAACTAAAAACACATTTTGTTGTGTTTTTATAAATCCAAGAATAAGATAAAAACGCAGTCTGTACACCCACACTCTCTACTCATGTACATATTTGCTGATATATATGAAAAATCAGTATAAAGCATTAGTGTGATTATAGATACATCACACCAATATCATACAGCAGTATATCCAATATTATATGCCAACATTATCACACCATACATATTTCGTACCTGATCTCAACTCAGTATCTTGATAATGTTTTTCTAATTTCAGTAAACTTTCATTTAACTAATTTTTAATAACTGCATAGTATGCTGTTTGAGGTTATGCCAAAATTTACACAATTTACCCTCACCATTGAACATTTAAGTTATTCTTAATTTTAGGCTATTACAAACAACTCTGTAGGTAATCATTCCACATATCTTTAATTGTCTTATTAAATTCCCAGAAATGCAATTTCTGGATCAAAAATGTGCATGATTTTAACGTATTTGGAAACTATTGAAAGATAACCAGAAACAACTGGAAAGGTCATTCCAAAGTATCCTCTCATGAGCAATGATAACATGGGAATTTTGTAATATGTAATTAAAAATTGTATTTATTGTTTCATCTTTTTATAGCTTGTCTTACTAGTTTTCTATTGCTGCTATAATAAATTACTAAAAATTCAGGGGCTTAAAACAACACACATTTAATACCTTACGGTTTTTTAGGTCAAAAGTCTCCTGTAGGTCTCACTGGGTTAAAATAAAGGTATCACCAGGGCTATGTTACTTTCTGTGGGTTCTAGCAGGACCCATTTCCTTACCTTTTCCAGCTTCTAGAGAGACCACCTGCATTCCTTGGTTCATGCCTTCCTCCATCCTCAAAATTTGCAAAGGCAAATCAAGTTCTTCTGAGGTCACATCACTCTGACCTCTTCTACATCCCTTTTCCACTTTAATGACCCTTGTGATTACATTGGGTCCACCTGGATAAGCCGGGATGCTCTCCCCAGGTCAAAGTGTATAATTTAATCACATCTGCAACATTTCTTTTGCCATGTAAGGTAACATTTTTCCAGTTTGGGGAATTAGAATGTGGATGTTTTCAGGAATCATTATTCTACTTACCACATTGTCCTTGTTAATCTCATTGCTCACATTCCTGTGTTTTTCAGTACAATCAAACTTCAATTTCTTTTTCCTTATTGTTTCCAATGTGGCTCCACATTTAGACATCTTGCTTCAGACATTAGGATTTATTAATTCAGGTCTCAACCCTTAATGTGGTTCTCCCTTGATCATTTGCTAAGCAGCACAGTATTTTAAGATGACAAAGATCATTATTTTATTTGTTCCTCAACTTTCAAGCTTCTTCCTTCCAAGGGTACATTTTTCATTTCAAAGCCATAGGAGCTGGTGTCACTTTCTCTCTGTACTGATAACACAGGATTAAAATTGTTGCACCAAATAGTTTTCTATTTTTCCCTCTCCTCCTAATTTATCACAAGCAGATATTCTACCAGAAGTTGGAAAAAAAGATTTCCAGCTGATGGGCAGCGCCTCTACCTTGTGGAAGATTCATTGCCCTGTACATTTTGAATCTGCTGACAAGAAACTTGCTGCAGAAGTAATCAGAGCCCTCGCAAGATTGATTTTTGTTCCCTGCTGGCATATGGCATAGAGGGTGGAAAGGCTCTCATCTCTCAAACTAATCTTAACTATTTAGAAGCCATTATTGCAGGATTACAAATCATCAGAATACCCCCTTTTTCCTAACAACATTATTTATTAGCAAGACCTTCAAATTAGTCTTGTGTCTTGGCTTCACACTGTTCTTAAAATCAATCCTGAAATAAGTTTTGCCTAAAAAGCATTGCAGTTAGCACCATCACTTTAATTGCCCAAATGTGAAGCCAAATTCCATTTCCAGTTCACATTTTAAAAATAATTCAAACCAAAATGCAAATTGATTCTTGTCTTCGGTTTGTAAGAAATGCTTAAAGTCAACTTGTCACAATGAAGAAATTGAATCTATTACCTGTACTCTTCCAGGAAGGAAGATGAACGGAAAGGAGAATAGTGAGATTTATCTGATGTTTGGCTGATATATGGGTATATAAAATCTTAAGTAATACTGATAATGTCACACAATATTGCAACATATATTTTCAGTTGAACATTATAAGACAATAAGGCATAAATGGAAATTAAAGGGAAAAGTCTGAATGGTTGTCAGTGAACACTTTTTCATTCAGAGAATCATAAACATATGGAATGGTGTGTCAGGCAAAGTTTCTGAGATGAGAATATTGGAGTAATTACAAAATGGATTTATATTCTGAGGAATGAAGTGCACACAATAGGAAAGAACTTTAAGTCAAATGATTTTTAACCACTCCCCCCCAAAAAAGAACCTCATGAAAATGTATTTTGCATGTATTATTTGAAACTGTGAAACATCAGAAAGATGAAAGTGTTTAATGCTTTAAAAAATTGCTATTTCAATAAAAAGAAGGTAAGAAAAAAGAATTAAAGAGAGATAATACAAAGATTGGAAGAGGAAAAACCAAGCAAGTGTGAGAGAACACAATGAAAAACTATTTAAATGAAATGGATCTATTAATTCAATTTTACAAGTCCTAATTAAAGGCTGAAAAGTTGGTCAAAGTCATCTCAAGGATTTTTTGAGACTCAGTGGATGACATATTTAGTTATAGTTACCCTCTTTGCTCCATAAGTCTTGTACCAAAATTCTTAATCTTTACACCTGAATCCAGCCTACCTTGTAACCCTCATTATCTGCCTCCTTCTTACGCAGCACAAATATTGCTATGATCATACCAAAACACTAGTCTTTCATAAACATAGCATATGCTGCTCTCCCTCACTGGGATATTTCCCTTCTTGTCTCCAACTACTAAATTTCTACTGGTTCCAAAAGTCACACTCTTTGGAAATCTTTTCCAGTTAGTCCTCTTTGCCCCTTAATAGAGTTAGTCGCTTACCTCTCTGGGCTTCTTTTCAGAACTTTGTATTGTTCTCCATTACACACCTGTCTCACAATTGCAACGGCTGCATATTGGTCTATCTATATCCCTCACCAATCTAGATCAGGGACCAAATCTTATTCACAAGGCATCCTGGGCACCTAGCCTGGTCCTTAATACCTGTTAATTAAATGCACGATTTAATAAATGAATACCTAAATATTTGAAAAAAACCACTCTGGGATACTAGAATGAGACTAGAATTTATAGACAAATAGGTATGATTCTAAATTGTTCATTTTTTTATTGTAGTGGAATTAGGTTGTACTAAGTATTGGTTGAAATAATTGATTTATTGTCTAGAGTCTGAAAACAACATTTTCAGTATTATGACTTTTTAAAAATGTAATTTTATTACATTCATGTAATGTAATTGAGGAAAAAATTTAGAAATCTTTGCTAAATTAATTTGCAAACACCAAAAATAGAAGGATCAGTACGGTATGGATAATAACTTTTGTTATGTAAGTGTAATCTCTTAGAAAAATAGGGCTGAAAGAAAAAGGGAAATGATAGATCTAATTTACATTAAGGTTTTTAAATTCTGTTTGACATTGTACGCTCATTAATAAGTATGGAAAAATGAGATTTACTAAACTAGACAGAACATTGGGGAAGGATTGAAATGAGAGCCTGTAGGGCTGCCTGAATTTACTCTCTCCAACCTGGGGCTGGTATTATCTCAGAAATATGCTCAGACTCCAACACGATCCTCACCAAATGAAAAAGTTATAAGTGACAAGCAAAAAGAAATTTTAGTTAGGACAAGAGCAGCTCAGTGCTCTTGGTGTGGGGGAAGCCAGAAAAGGAGTTTTTAAATAAGAAGGAGGAAGGGGAGAATATTCTCCTCCCTTGAAAAATGATTCCCAGAGGTTGCACATAGGATTTCCTCTTGTATTCCACTGGACAGAACCCAGTCTCATTAAATTATTGCTAATCTATTAGACTAAAACTAATTGTAAGATGGTCTGAAAAATTTGGTATTTATTTTGAGTAGTGGTCTGTGTAATAAATTAAGTATCTTCCAACTTTAATTAGAGAGAACTGGTACTCTAAAACAGGCCACAGTAAGCAAATATATTCAGCCAAATAATGGAAATAACCCAAATGCCCGTTAATAGATGAATGGATAAACAAACTATATACATATAATGGAATATTACTCAGCCATATAAAGTACTGATACATGCTCCAACGTAGATAAACATTGATTATGTAAGTGAAAGAAGCTTCCATTAATGTGTAATATCCAGAATAGGTAAATACATGAGACAGAAAGCAGATTGTTGGTTCCCAGGAGGGGGATGGGTAGCACCTGCTTAATGGCCAGGAGGATTTCCTTCTGGGATGATGAAATGTTTTGTAACTGGATAGAGGCTGTGGTTGCACAACCCTGTGAAAGTACTAAACACCACGGAATTATTCATTTAAAATGATTAATATTATGTTATGTGAATTTCACTATGAAAGAAACCAAACCAAAATGAAAACAAACCAGACAACAGGCTTGAATAATCAGGATGGGTTGATAGTGCTGCATGTGAAGGAGAGTGAGGAAGACTGAGAGGTACCCACCTATTTTGGTAAGGAGGAAGTCTTATTAGTACTCTAGGGAAAAGGTTGACACTTTCTTCAACTTGTGAGTATTGACAAACCACTTCTATTTCTGTGTTTCCTGAAAGGACAGCTAACCCGGTTCCTTTTACTTTCTCCATTTCCACTGTGGTGGCTTTGTAATGCAGTCAACCTGGCAGGATTGAACTACATTTCCCAGAATTCCCTTCCCAGTATGTTTCAAGTCCAGGTAAAAGGCCACAAAAGAGCATCTGGTGTGAGGCTTGGAATGAAGCCTCACACTGGAAGTGAAGTGAAGCAGCAGCTGGTTTTTGTAACCCACACACACTTGTCACTTATCTGTTGGCTCTAACTTCCCGGGATGCTCCTTCAGTTTCTCTGACTCAGCCAGATGTGTGTGTGTTTAACCCTTTGATGAAGGGCCCGGTTTCAGCAGGAAACTCACGCCATCAAAATCAGAGGTCATGAGAACCGACACGGGTTACAGTCTGACTTCATTAAGCTCCAACTTGTGCTTGTGTATTCATGGCTTCTCTTTGCTTTCCCCACTTTAAATCCATTTCCCTTCTCCATGTCTTGCTCTGTGGACTTCAAACTCCAGCATCAGACGGGAGGACAATAGCTCTCAGAGACTACTTAGCCAGCTCTGTTAATTGCCTAAGGTCAAATCCCTGTAATAAATCTATCAATCTATCTGTATTCTAGCCATTCTATCTTTCTGATTGAACCTCGACTGATATACTATCCATTACTCACTTTCGGGTGTTGGTCTTTCACCTTCTTACAGACCTTCTTCTCACTTAATGTTTTATTTTCAATTAATTAGAATTGCAATTGGTACCTTGGCCATGGTAGAAAAGGATGTTGATTTGATTTTTGAATGTCTAAGATAAGGCCAGAGAGAGAACCTACTATAGTTGGAAAAAATGCCATAATGCATGATCCAGCAATTTTACTCCTAGGTATATGCCCAACAGAATTTCATACATATAGTCACAAAAAGTACATAAATGTTCATAAGAATTTTATTCATAATAGGCAAAAAAGGAAACTGCTGAAATGCCCATCAGCAATAAAATGAATAAGATCATGGTGATATATTCACATAATAGAATCCTATATGACAATGGTAATGAGAATCTACAACATGTAACAATATGGGAGAATCTAAAAAAAAAAAATGTTGAGTACAAGAAGCCAGACACCAAACAACACACATTACATATTGCATTTATATAAAGTGCAGACAAGACAGATTTATAAATGGTTGCCGCTGAGATGGGGGCCTGTGACTGGAGTTCTAGTAATATCTGGTGAGTTGGGTATTGGTTGCACAGGCGTGTTCAGTTTGTGAAAATTCACTGAAGCATTGTTGCTGCGACGTTTGTGAGGCTCTTTCCGGAGGAGACTGATCTGACCAGAGGACTGAGAGAGGAAGACCTGCCCTCCCTGTGAGCGGCTGCCATCCAACTGGCTGAGGGCCGTGCTAGGATAAAGCAGGTGGAAGAGGGATACTTGGCTTGCTCTTGCTGCTTCTTTCTGTTTTCCAGAGCAGAACTCTTTTTCTCCTCCTGCCCTTGGGCATCAGGCTCCAGGTTCTTTAGCTTTTGGACTCTGGGATTTGGACCAACGGCCTCCAGGGGGCTCTCAGGCCGTTGGCCTCTGACTGGGGGTTGCACTGTTGGCTTCCCTGGTTCTGAGGCTTTCAGACTCTGACTGAGCCGACTTCTCCGGGAGCCATGCTACCGGCTTCTCTGATTCTCCAGCTTGCAGAAGACCTTTTGTGGGAGTTTGCCTTTGTGATCATGGGAGCCAATTTCCCCTAATAAATCCCTTTTCGTGTATATCCTATTGGTTCTGTCCCCCTGGGGAACCCTGGCACACACATACAGACACATACATATATAACCAAATAATGCCAACAACATAAAATATAGTCATTAAAAGTTAAAGACTAAATATGATTCTAAATTTGTAAAGTAAAATTGTAATGAAATGCATAGAAAATAGACTAGACGGTAATATATCAAAAACTAAATTGATTATTTCTGGATCATGGGATAAGTGACTTTTAGTTTCTTCTTCATACATTTTAGTTTTCAAATATTTTTACAATGAGCAATTATTTTAATGCCTTATTAAAATATATGGTGAAGGTTTTCTTCTCATTTGGAAATTAAAGGTAAAGATTGAGAAAATATAATTTAATATTTAGCATTATTCTTAGTTATAATCCAACACAGAGGGTTTTCCAAAATTCTTTCCATTTCTTTCCCTCTGACATGGAATTTTTCTATTCATTTAAAAGATAATTCAAGTATTTCCTGGGTAATTTAAAATTAATAATCCAGTACATTGATCTTTGGATATTTACTTCTTAGATCCATCATATATAATTTTGATCAATTGAGACTACTTACATATTTAATGTCGCACTAATTATAAGGCAGAAAAGACTCAAACATAATTTAAAACAATGTAGAAAAACGAATTCATTGTATTGACTAAGAACCACCTTCCATAGGTTTCATAATATTATATAGTCACAGAATATTCAGGGAGCACAGAATATTCCAAATGTGACTTCCCTCTTCTTGAAAGACAAATCAGGTATGATTTAGTCTAGCATCTTTATTACAGGTGGAGAAACGGAAGTCCAATGTAGCTCCTGTGCTTCTCCAATTTTTCTGTGGGAACATTCATAATAGAAGAGACCAGTGTACTCATTTTAAGGTAAAATGTCACTTAGGTCTTGAGTTTTGGCTTAAACATTCCACAACAATTTTGCAGACTACTTCATCAAATTATCGTTGTTGGCAAAAAACAAAAAACAACAAAAACACCAATGCTTTCAATTATTTACCCTTCAGTAAATTTGACACTGCCCAAAGTCACAGAATATTCAGGGAGCACAGAATATTCCAAATGTGACTTCCCTCTTCTTGATTACATTGGAAACCACCACGGATAATACTGTCTTTAATAAACCAATTTTATTCCCCTTTGATCAGCATACAGTTCAAGAATTGTCTTGGAAAATTTTGAGATTGTGGTAGCCTTTCATAGTTTTCCTAATTTTTCCTCTTTCTCTGAAATTAAACACAGTGTCATGATGTAATTGTTTTAAAAGCTAATATTTCTCTTCTCTCATCTTTATTCCACAGTCATCCATATTAAATTGACACATCTTTATGACAGAGGTATTAAAATAGTATATTTGCTTCTTATTGATGCTGTAATAAATAACTATAAAATTGATGGCTTAAAACAACAAAACTTTTATTCTTTTACAGTTCTGGAAGCCTAAAATCTCTTTACTGGGCAAGATAGTGGCAGGACTGTGCTCCCTCTTGAGACTCTAGGGGAGAATCTGTTCTTTGCCTCTGCCAGGTTCTGGTGCTGCCAGCATTCCTTAGCTTGTGGTCACAGCCCTCCGATATCTGCCTCTATGGTCATGTTGCCTTCTTCACTTCTGACTGTGTCAAATCTCCCTCTCCTTCCCTCTTATAAAGACACTTGTGATTGCATTTGGTGCCAATATGGATAATCCAGGATAATTTTACCATTTCAGAATCCTTAACATAATCATATTTGCAAAATCTTTCCATATAAGATAACATTCACAGGTTCCATGAATTAGGAGGTGGACATATTGGGGTGCCACTATTTAGCCTACAACATATGGCTTTCAAATTTGTATATATATATCTATCATTCTAAATACTGGGTTTTAAAGTTTCACAGAGGGCATTTTACTCTTTTACCAAAAGTAAAGGTGTGTTGTGAGTATGGGTCTCTAGGAATAGAATAGAAAATTAATCTCTCCACTCATCTCAAAGCATCTTTTGTTTTTTGAAACCTAAAACAAATAAGATGAATGCAAAAAAAAAAAAAAAAAGAAAAGAAATTACTCCAAATATTTTACTTCATTTTTGGGTTTAGGTATTTATAAAGAAAATCATCTTTCACATGGTGGTTTCATTTCATTTTTATCATTTTTTTTAAATGGGCTGGAAATGCTTAAAGAAGTCCTATAGAATTAAAGCATTAAGTTTCAGAAATTATTTCACTTTATGAATGACCACATGAAAGCATTTTGCGTGCTCTGTAGACTAGGTAATTTCTTTTAAAAGCTTTTATTTTAATGTTGAAATAACATGTGAAGATAAATAGAAGCCAATTTAGGAGACCTATAGGGTAGAAATGGTTTTGAGAGCCAGGAGAGCAGTTGCTTACCTTTTTAGGGTGAATATTCTAGGGTCCCTTACATTTGGTACTATGATAGTCATATTTCACAAGAGCATTTGAGGCCCTAGAGTTGTTCCTTAACATAATTGCTTAATGTCTGAATTTAGCATGCCACCTAATGTGGTTGTAAGCTTTGCAGAAATAGAGAACTTGACATATTTTTTTCTGCCCTGATAGCACCAAATACAGTCGAATAATATAGTAAATATAGCATAGCATAGCATTGACTATGGAGTATAATACATACATATAGCAAATTCTCAATACATACTGTATTTGTAGCTTGACTATTGACCACTGTGTCTTATCTTTTCAGATCACTGATCACCTGGATGAACTGAATCACCTGCAGTAAGACTAAGAATAAAACATGCAGTAATAAAGTCAACCTACAGAAAGGAATTATTGTTACATATAACAGAGGTCAACTACATAACTATAAATTATATTAGTTTCCTATTGTGCTGGAACAAATTATCACATACTTGGTGGTTTGAAATAATTGTTCTATAGGTCGGAAGTCTGAAAATGGGTCATATGGGGGCTAAAACCAAAGTATCAGCAGAACTGAGTTCCTTCTAAAATCTCCAGGGCATAATTCCTTCTTTATCTTTTCCAGCTTTAGAGGCTGCCTGCACTCCTTGGCTGGTGGCCTCCTTCCAGCAATGCCATAACTCCTACCTCTGATTCCATCCTCATGTCTCCTTCTCTGACTCTGACCCTTCTGCCTCTGTCTTATAAGGACTCTTGTGATTACATTAGGCTCGCTCGGATAATTCAGAATAATCTCCCCATTTCAAGATCCTTAATTCCATATGAAAAGTCCCTTTTGTCATATAAGTAACATAGTCACATGTTTTTAGGATTAGAACATGGACATCTCTGGGGTCATTATTCTGCCTACCACATACATCAATATTTGCCAATAGAGTCCGGCATTTTTTAACCATAGGAAATGCAAAGTATATGTCTTTTCATTTTGTCAAATAAACTTAAAATCAAAGAAAGCCGGATTAAGTATGTGTGGAGGATCCCACAATGAAATGTGTTTTGATGTTTCAACAGCAGATGCATCACCCAGGGACACTCTCTTTAGGAAACAGCAGGAGCCTCCTGCCTACTCTCTCTCCTGGCTTAAAATTCATCTTCTCGCCAGCTGCCAGCTTTAAACTGTAGTGAGCCTCTCAGTTTATGGTCCTTTCAAGCTAAAATCTGTTACACTGGTAGAAAAATTGCTATACTTATGTAAATCAATAATTGCGATGTATATGACACCATAAATTCATAGCATGCCCAGAGTGTCGTTAGCTGCAACATACGTGTTTGGTGTGTTTAGCCAATCAAGCAACATATACGATGTAACTCATTTGCATACCTAAGTATATCTGCAATTTTCTAATTCATTTTTTAAAATAAAGATACCACAATTTTGTATTCAAGAATATAAAAAAATTATTAGGAGAACTCTATGTTCAAATAATTCCAATTATGTTGTAAATATTCTAGGAGGCTCTTTAGGTCTTCAGCATGGTAACAACTCTGAGCAAGGCTCCAGGCTCTTAACAGAGCTTTTTTCCCAGCTCTCTGTCACAGATGTAAATAAAAGGTGCTACTAGAACTGGAAGTGGGCTTGATACTGATGGTTCTAGGTGACCCCAGGTTCTAGATTTAGAAATTTTATTTTCTCTGTTAATTTTAGTGCCTGTTTCTATGTTAGTGTTAAATGTTAATCATGCTATTGTTTTCTCTCTACACATCAGGGTTTGCATGGGCATAGCTATGCATTTATTCATCAAGTAAGATTTTAGCACCTGGAATTTTAGGCTTGTATGAAAAACTGAAGATGTTAATATGATGATGTACAAGTGAGACATGATATCTGCTTAAAAACGTATAGTCTAGTGGGGTTGGGGAGGGGAGGATAGTCTACCACAATTATACAAATAACACCTCAGTATAGATACAATTGTGATAACTGCAACCAAGGGAAAGTGCAGATGAGAACATACAGCTATAGATTTAACCTAGTCAGAAGGTGAGAGAATTGACCTAAGAAAGTATTTTTAGACTGAAGTGGGATAAACAAATCCTATTTGAGAATACTTTTTTCAACTGGTCATTTTCTGTTTTACTGCTCTGTATAACTAAATTTTTGACTTGGATCTTTCTTCTATTTTATTTAGTTTTTTTTTTCTTTTTTTTGCAAAAATCCCATTTTCTAGGGCTTCAATGAAACAAAGACATGCTGCTATTCACTGACTTCAAGAAATTTCTGTAGCGTTCATTGTTTCTCCAGGGTATTTGCTCATCTTGGCTTTGGAAGTGCAGTTAAAGCTTGATTAGATATTTGATCTTGATAATTTACAGGCCTTCTTGATCTATTGAATTTATTCTTGAATAGATTCAGTGAGGTTTGATTTTCAAGTAAGGTTTGACTGCAGCTCTCTCTTTAGCCAAATAACAGAGTTTATGGCAGTGCATTCTGATGTGGGTTCTACCTACACTCTTCCATTGGAAGATCCATTTCCAGCAAGCAGAGAAAAAGACTAAGCCAACCTGTTTTGATACTTAAATGTGTCTTTACTCCCTTTGCTGTGATTATCTCACTTGTTACTAATCAAACAACATGTAGTAATTCTATTCACAGTGTTATGCTACATTTCTCAAGACTTATTTCAAGTAATTATATGCATCTCCTCATAATCTAAATTGATGAGCATCTCTCTAGAAGTGTTGTGATATGTGCTGCCATTGTATAAAGATTTAAATGGATAGAAATATGGCTGATTCTGATAAGTTTTATGTAAATCTCCAAAAAAGGCTATTTTTGTTATACTTGGGTATATCTGTGAGGTTAAGTAGTAGGAAGCTTCATCTCTCATTGTGAAAAGGCATTCCACTTCTCTTTACATTGGGAGATATTGTTATTGCCTTGACGCAGTTTAGAGCATCATCCAGTTCAATTTAGCCATCCTGTCAGGGGAGGTACTATGTTTACTGCTTAAGAACCTTCACTGGAAAGTCAGGTAGCTTGGATCTGAATCTCAGCCCTGCCCTGCCTATACCAGTTATGACCTTGGCAAAACACAACCTCTAATGCTTTCTCTGTTTCCTCAAGAGAGAAATATGAGCAACCTATGGGCTTGTTGCGGGGATTAATTAGGTCATGTATTGCATAATGTCTGGTATGTCGTAAAAGACTCAATGCTATTATTATGAGTACTGAATGTTACACCATATTTTGTTAGGTAGTGTTGTAGATGCCAGACCTCACAATCAGGGAGGTTGTGGTGCTAGAGAAATGACATATAGTATCTAGGAAGTGAGAGTTCCTGTATGGACAGGTGGGAGTGACATAACTACCTGGGATAAGAAGGTGGGCATAGGGAAGTGGATGTACACGTGGTTTTTGTGCAGCTTCTTGAAGAATAAAAAGTATTTATCTGTGGAGCAGAAAGGGAAGAGATTCTGAGGCAGGGAAAATATCAAGAAAACATGGAACGCACCTGGGTAAACGAGGAATGGTAAGGGGCACAATGGGACTAGGGAAGATGGTACAAAGGTAAGTTGGGGACAAGTTATATAAACAGTGAAACCCCTGTTCAGCACTCAAATCCAACCAGATGAAATATTGCTGAGAAGGGATTTCAGCTAGTTCAAGCAGTTCAGTGACAGCATATATCACAAAGGGTAAGTCTATATATTATCATTTGTCAGAGCTATCAAAATATTCTCATTCTTAGCTATGGTAGTTTACATACATTATTCAGTGTACCCAGGTGCAATTTTTACATGTTTTCTGAGGGTCTTAGACCATGCATATTCTCCAAATGTGCAACCTTTAAACTGAAAGTAATCTCAAATATGCTGCCAGAATCACGTGAAATATAATCCCATTTTGCCAGCCCTAACAAAATTGTGAAGAAGGACAAGCTTGTCCTTCATTTTCTCATTCTTTGTCAATTCATCTCAATCTATATATAGATCTTTACTATATATCCAGAATATTATCACATCTCATCAATTCCGTAGCTATCACTCTAGTCAAAATGACCATCATCCCTTATTGGGGACCTCCAAACTGGTCTTTTTTTTTTTTTCCTTTAAAGTTTTTCCTCTTTTTCTGCGCTACCTATTTCCATATTCACCCAGAGTGATCTGTAGAGAACATAAATATCATCCTGTTACTTCTCTGGGTTTCTTTCCCCAGTGGCTTCCCATCCCACTTAAAATAAAACTCAAAGTGTTTACCCTGGTCCCCTGCTACCTCTCTAGTTTTACTGGCTAATACATGGATACACTGAACTCTGCTCCAACTTGAACATGTAAAAACACATTCCTGCACCACCTCCTGCCCCCAAACAAAGACCTTGAATTTGCTGTTCTACTTGCTGTAGATGCTTCTTCCTGGGATGCCAGCAAAGCTTTCCCCTCCCTTCAGTGAGGTCTCTCATTGGAAGAACTTTTCCTGACAATTTGAAGTAACATTTCCTCTCACTACCAATTTTACATCTGTCATGACATTTGGCACTGCCTGAAATATTAAATAAATTTGTTTATTTTTTACCTTATTCCTTGCCTCTCCCCACAAAAATACATACCTCATGGGAGCATGGACTTTGTTTTCTCACTACCACATGCATAAGTGTCTATGTCCTAGAACATAGTAGATACTCCTTAAATATTGGTTGAATGAATCCTGGAGAATTTCATTTGTTTCTTTTATTTACCTTCACTTTACATCTTACCTATTCAACCATTCAACCCTTCATATAGACCCTAGTCATCCTGAGACTGCCTTTTCCTTCCCTTCCCCAAAGTTCCATATACATCAAAACTATTGTGTTTTCTGGCCAGCCTCTCAGTTCCAGAATCTGTTTCTACTCTAGGATCAAAATATAACAATTCCGAAGTGAGTTAAATTTTTCATGTTGGCAGGCACATGACCAATTCAGCCTTGATAATATAATAATTGCTGGCAAATTAAAATGTGTTACCAGTTTTTATACAAATACAAAATATATAAATATTTAAACAGAAAGTGTTTCCTTAATAATCAGATGGACTAGTGGAATTGTGGATTATTTAACCAATGCTGTAGACTGAATGTTTATGTCTCCCCCAGATTCATATGTTGAAACCTAATCCCCAATGTGGTAGTGTTTGGAGGTGGGGCCCTTGAGAGGTGATTGAGATCAGTTCTCTCACAAAGAGGCCCTAGAGAGGTGCCTTGCCCCTTTCACAATGTAGAATGCAGGGAGAAGGCACCATCTTTGAGCCAGAAAGTGGACCCTCACCAGACACCAAATCTGCTTGTGTATTGATCACGGACTTCTCAGACTCCAGAACTGTGAGAAATAAAGTTCTGTTATTTATAAGCCACCCAGTGTATGATAGTCTATTATAGTAGCCCAAATGGATTAAGATAACCAATCAGTTAAAAAAAAAAAGCAACTTTAGAGGAAGAACTTTCTCAGGATTTCTCAAATCACATCACACTGGTGCTCATATTGTATTTTGTTCTAAGTCCAGAAAAGCTGTTCAAGGGTGGGATTTATATATGATACACTTTTGATTCCATTTAGTAGGCATGTAAATGTATTTTTTAATTAATTACTTTGTGAAAATATGCTTAATTCTATGTTCAGAATCAATAATCTTGATATTAGAAATCTAATTGCTTTCTCTAGAATTTTATAGTTATTAGAATTTTCCTTGAATTTTTCTGTTTAAGGGCAGTTGTAAAATCAAGCTGTTCATGAAAATTCACATTTGGCCATATGAACTGGAAATGTGATTTATTTACCAAAACTGAAAGAATTTTAAAGGGGAAAACATTATTAACGTGACAAGAACACCCCAGTATTATTAAACCTTTAAATTGTCCTTTGAACGAACAATTCCTATTTCTGTTCTTTCTAAAGAACTACTCTAGAACTAAGAGGAGAAACAGGCAAATTCAAAATTATAGTAAGAAATTTCTTTTACTTCTCTCAATAATTTATAGAAGAAGTTGACAGAAAATCAGCAAGATGTAGAAAACTTGAGCACTATGAACCCATTTGACCAGTTGACTTTTGTAGAACACTCTACACATTAGAGCAGAATGCACATTATTTTCAAGCAACATAGAACATTTATCAACATAGGCCTTATTCTGGGCCATAAAACAAGTTTAAAAGGGTTTACATCATACAAAATATATTCTCTGACAAAAATGGAATTCAATAACAGAAATATATCTGGAAAATCCCCAAATATTTGGATATTAAATAATGCACTTCTAAAAAACCAGAAGTCAAAGAAAAATCACTAGAGAAAGTATAATATATTTTGAACTTAATGAAAATAAATTTCAGCATATCAAAATTTGTGGGATGTAGCTAAATCTGTGCATATAGGGACATTTAAAGCATTAAATCCTCATATTAAGAAAGAAGAAAAGTCTCAAATCAAGGACCTAAATGTTCACTTTAAGAAACTAGAAAAGAGCAGTGAAGTAAACCCAAAGTAAACAGAACAAATAATAAATACAGGACTAAAATTAATGAATTAGAAAACAGAAAAATAATAGGGATGTATCGATGTAAGCAAAAGCTGTTTCTTTGAAAAGATCAATAGAATTGATAAACTTTAGTGGACTGATCATAAAAAAAGAGAAAACATGGAAATTGTCATTATCAGGAATGAGAGAAGGGGCATTGTTATGTATCCTTTAGACATACGTATAATGAGAGTATATTACAAATACCCTATGTCAATACATTGAACAGTTTAAGGGAAATGAGCAAATTCCTTAAAAGACACAAACTACCAAAGCTCACTCAAGAAGAAATTAACTATCTGAATAGTCCTGTATTTATTAAAGAAAGTGAATTTCTAGTTAAACTCTTCCCACAAAGAAAACTATGGCCCAAATGGCATCACTGACAAATTCTACCTAACATTTAACACATTAACTGCCATGTGAATTGCATTTAACTCATGCTAGTTTTGAGCCCAGGGCCTCGTGAAGCATATGGAACTCACATGTCTCTTTACCTTTACCTTTATGAACTATTTTTCAAGTTGCATGTAACTCATGCACAGAAAACAATAAAAAAGTAACAAATTTTTCATTAAATTGGAAAGGATCATTTTGTTTTCAAAGTTTTTATTCTATTTTTGTAATAAAACACTGTGGCCCCAGGGAAAAATTTTTTTTCTAGTGTGGCAGTCAATGTGTTAAAGAAGAAATTGTATACAAACTGCCAAAAAACAGTAAAGAAAATACTTTTCAACTCATTTTATGAAGCCAGCATTACTCTGATAGCAAACCAGAAGTAGATACTATTAAAAAAAGAAAATGAGTGATCACTATTCCACATTAACGGCTCCCAACCTTTTTGGCACCAGGGACTGGTTTCATGGAAGACAATTTTTCTATGGATAGGGTGAGGGGTTAGGGGGGCAGAGCTCAGGTGGTGATGCAAGCAATGGGGAGCAGCTGTAAGTACAGATAAAGCTTCCCTCTCTCACCTGCTGCTCAACTCCTGCTGTGCAGCCTGGTTTCTAACAGGCCATGGTACCATCCGCCGCCCAGGGGTTGGGGAACACAGTTCTACATGAACATGAAATCCTTATGAAAAAAATTCTTAATAAAATATTGGTAAATCAAATCTAGAAATATATAAAAAGGATGGTTAATCATGACCAAGTGAGGTTTATCTCAGGAATGTAAAGTTGGTTTAACAGTCAAAAATGAATCAAATAATTCACCATTATCAGATGAAAAAAGGAACCCATATGATCACCTCATAAATGCAGATAAGGCATTTAATAAAATTCAAAATTCAAAATTCATTTATGATAAAAACGCTTAAGCCTACTATGAAGAGGAGGGAACATTCTCAACCTGTTTAAAGGCATCTATGAAAAAAAATCTGTAGCTACCTTTATACTTAATGCTGAATAATAAACTGTTTCCCCCTAAAATTGAGAACAAAGCAAGGATGTCTACTCTCACCACTTTTATTCAATATTTTACTGAAATTCCTAGCCAGTGCTTTAAGAAAATTAAAAGAAATAAAATGCTTACAGATTGAAAAGAAAAAATATTCAATACAATCTTTATTTACAGATCATCTATATAGAAATTGCAAAGAATTTACAAAAAAAATCTATAAAAATCTGAATTTAACGAAGTGACATGATACAAGGTTAATGCACAAAAATAAATTTTATTTCTATATATTAGCAACAAACTGAAAATTGAAAATAGAGAAACAATATCTTTTAGAATAGCAATCAAAAATAAATAAAAAACCTTTGTAAGGCATGTACACTAAAATCTATAAAACATTTCTGAGAGAAATTAAAGATGACCAAATAGAGATACCATATTGTGGATTACAAGATGTAATAATATTAAGATATTATCTGCAATTTGATCAACAAATTTAGCTTGATTTCAATCAAATCCTAACAAACTTTTTTTAGATATAAAAGCTGATTCTAAAATTTTCATGTATATGCAGAAGAGCTAGAATGACCAAAACAATTTTGAAAAAGTTGAACAAAGTCCAAAACCGACACTACCTGATTTTAAGACCTAATATTAAGCTTCAGCATTCCATTCAGGTGGTTTTCCATAAAGATAGAAATATAGATCAGTGGAATACATGTCGATAAATTGAGTTTTCCAGGTGAGTGCCAAGACAATTCAATGGGGAAATGATGATCTTATCAACGAATGTTGTTGGAACCATTGAATGTCCATGTATCAAAAAAAAAAAAAAATAATAATAAAAAAGAGAATCTCAACCCTTACCTCAGACCATATTCACAATTTAACCTGAAGAAGATCACAGACTTAACTAACTTAAGTAAAAGCAAAACCTATAAAACTGTAAGTGCAAGAATGTAGAAAACTTGGAATTCTTATAAATTGCTGGTGGGAATGTAAAATGGTACAGCCTCTTTGGAAAACAGTTTTGCGGTGTCTCATAAAGTTAAACATGTTAGGCCAGGTGTGTGGCTCACGGCTGTAATCCTAGCCCTCTGGGAGGCTGAGGTGGGTGGATTGCTTGAGGTCAGGAGTTTGAGACCAGCCTGAGCAAGAGCGAGACCCCATCTCTACTAAAAATATAAAGAAATTATCTGGCCAACTAAAAATATATATAGAAAAATTAGCTGGGCATGGTGGCGCATGCCTGTAGTCCCAGCTACTCAGGAGGCTGAGGCAGGAGGATTGCTTAAGCCCAGGAGTTTAAAGTTGCTGTGAGCTAGGCTGACGCCACGGCACTCACTCTAGCCCAGGGAACAAAGTGAAACTCTGTCTCAAAAGAAAAAAAAAAAAGTTAAACATGTACTTACCTTATGACCTAGAAATTCCATTTCTGGGTATTAACCCAAGAGAAATGAAAACTTATGTATACATAAATACCTGTACTTGAATGTTCATAACAACTTTATTTATAATAGCCTCAAACTGGAAACAGTCCAATGTCTATCAGCTGGTGCATGTACAAACTATTTTGGTGTATTCATAAAATGGAATGCCACCCACCATGAAAAGGAAGAAACTACTGATGCCTGCAGTAACACAGAGGAATCGAAAGCGTTATGCTAAATTAAAGAGAAAAAGCAAAAAGCCAAATCTGTCACCCACAGAAAACAGATCAATGTTTGCCAGGGACCAGAAATAGAGGTTGCAGGGACACTGGAAAATGTCTTAGAGTGATGGTAATGGTCTAGATCATGACTGTGGCAGTGGTCATATGACTATATACATTTGTCAAACTCATTGAATTAAAACTGATAACTTAAAATTGATAATTTTTATGGCATGTAAATGATACCTCAACAAAGCTGACAAAAATAAGAAAAAGGGGGATAAAAAGACAAAAAAGTCAATACAAGTGGATACATATGCAAGAGACCATGCAGACTTAAATTAGCTTAGGGAGAGTAGCATGGGAATAAAAGTCTGGATCTCCAGGTTACTGTAAGCATGTTTGAAAATACCCATTCTTGTTTTCTTTCCTCATTATCTAACTACTTATTAACTATAGTGCAGAAATGACATTTATTCAATGTTAAATGACAGGCAGAAAGGTAAGGAGCCACAGAACTATAAAAGAAACTGTCTTTACTCTTGAATGAAAATTCAAAAATGGAAGAGAGAGTGTTGACATTTTGATCTGTTACACTTCAGCTCTCGTCCTCCTGGTGATTTGGCTTTTTGTGTACACAAATAAACCAGTCAAAATGATTCCTTCCTGCTACCCATTTAGTTTATATGAGCAAACATTTGAATTAGTCACCGTGGGCCAGCAAGACAAATGGGTGGGCTCCATCCTGATTCTGTCACAAGTTTTGTTAAATGCTCAATCTTATTGGGCTTCCCCAGAGCCGTAAACTTAAGTGTAGCTAACTCTATTGTTTTTGACAGCAAAAAGTGTGTATAAATTGAGACTTCATGAAGAAAGATGGACTCTGAGACTTGTTTTGTTATTGAGGGCTTTTTTTTACTATTAACTTTTTGGTAAATTTATATCTCTTTCTTATGTAGTACCAATCAAATGAAGCATCAGAAATGGTGTCTTAGATTTGTAAAACTTATTTTTTGTCCGGCTCAATTCATAAAATTGCGTTCTTATCCTTTTTTTATGAGTTTCTTTTCTAAACTAAGCCTTGAATTCTCAGAATGTCACATTATTTTAGGTTTAGAATACCATAATTTTAGGTTTAGAATATCATGGAATGTCACATAATTTTAGGTTTAGGATTATTTTCATCAATTAAAATGAAAGAATAGTAGAAAGTTAAGGAGTTTATTCATCATTATATGGAAATTTTTTACATAGATGAATATTTATTATATAAAGTTAGACTAAAATTCATACATTGCACCAGCAGGCATCTGTAGTGGACATCTGTTACTTCTATCTGCCCAGCAGTGATTCCTTCTTCTTCCGGTAACAGCACACTCATGTATTAATTCTCTGGGCAACTCCTTCTCCCCCACTGTGTGCATTCTTAATGTCAAGTAAGGCCCCCTGCCCTTTACTAGACAAGGTGCACAAGACCAAAACTAGGCAAATATGTTTTTTTTCCCCTGGGAATGTTGGGTTATAAGTGAAATTTCCCAAGGATGAAAAGCAGAACTAAGTCCCCTCTGAAATGGTATTGTGAAGATTCTCAGTTCTAGCTACCTAGAACCTTGGAGCCATTTGGTTTGTATTTTTCAGAGGAAAATGTCTTCAGTTTTTCCTTGACATCTGTAAGCTATTCCATATATCCTTCTATTAAATTCCCCCTTTTTGCTTAAGTTACCAGTATCATTAAGTTGATTTACCAGATTATTGCTTTCAACCCTAAGCATTAAAAATCCCATGATTATCCTGAGTGACTTTTTTGTCGAAGTGGAAGGTGCATCTAATACCCTGACTTGTTAGACTTAAGAGCTCTGCATCTCCAAGGATTTTTGTCTCCACCCCAGCAATGTGTTCCCATTGGCATACCTGGATTTTAGCATCACCTGGATCTCATCTTACTCCAAAATTATTAGGTCAAGTATGTCACTTTCTCTGATAATAGTTTCCCCTCCTCCCAGTTGCTAGTTTAACTCCTTCCACAGAGTCCCCTTTCAGGATGTGGAGTTGCCCATAATTCCCTCTTTTAAGCAGAGACCTCCGCTTAGCTCTATCCCCTGCATACCTACTATTGCAAAGTCCAGAGCAATTCTAGCTCTGGATTGTGTAGACCTCCAGTCTTCTGCTGGGATCAGCAGAGGGTCAGGGAAGGGAATCTGGGGGACCTGGCTGCTTGCTGTACAATCTGCCACTCAGTTTCTTATGTTTTCAGCCTCATCATGTACCACCTTCAAAGGTGTACAGAGACTCAAATCCTTCAGCCTTTCCAAGGGTCTGGAGTAAAAATTGGCTTCTTTATGGTTCATCTCCTTTCCCCAATCCCTGACTTGAAGACTTACGTTTCCAGGCCAGCTGGGGCAGTTACTGATACCTGGTGTCCGATATTTTACCATCTCTACAGTCATAATTTCTATTTCTTCATCTTTAAATTTACACTTTAAAAACATTTTTATTGCCATTTAAGTGAGATTGCAGAAGAGAGCGGAGATAAATAAGTGTATAACTTTCCATGTTTACCAGCCCTGTTATCCCTTTATAAACTTTCCAAGTTAGAAAACATCTTAGTGTTGTCTAGTTAACAACTATATTACCCTCCTCTTATGCTTCCATCTATATAATGAATACATTTTCTGTCTTGTTTACCACCCAGGGTTATTTAAATATCAAAGAAAGTAAAGTATTTGAAGATAAATTATAAAATTTTATGTAAACATGAAATATTATTTTAGTAATCATTTATTATTTCACTCTCAGATTTTTATTGAGCATCTAGTAAAATGACAATGCAACAGTTTTAGCAATTTAGCACCTACCACCTGCTACTTATTTTGATAAAAGCCAAGATTTTAAAGATGAAGAATTAAAAATGGCTGTGATTCTCAAATACATCACATCAAGATATAAGCAGATAATGAAGACATACTTTACATTTATTATATATTTTAATAGTTTATAATAGTGCTATATGTTACATATATTCCAATGAAATTATAATTGAGGGAAGCACAGGATGCACAAAAGGAAAAGAAAGTGTAGCCAGAGAAGAGCTAAGAAAGCTGGTCCTGTTTGATCTACATCTTGAAAGATTAGCATCAGTGTTTGGGTTTGCTATGTGCATGGACAGGCAAAAGTTGGTGCTAACACTCAGAGGCATAAAAATTATGCATAGCTGGAAGATTGACATAGCTATATTCTAGAGTATGTGCAGAAAAGTGTTAAGGCACGAGGACCCAAAAAAATGACTGAGGCCCATACCATGAAGGGCCTTGATGATGTCCGAGACCTGTAAGAAGCAATCTTGTTTGATAAAATCCTCTACAGAAGGAGCTCAGATTCATTTCACATTTAAACTCATTCAAAATTCGTTTCTTATCTGTAACATGAAACTTCTCTAAAGCGGTTTAATTCAACATTTGTTGTTCTGTCTTTAGCGGATGGTTGGTCATTTACCACAAAGAGCAAGAAGAGAAACCTCCACAGTACCACCAGTACAGCTTATAAGTGATTACGTGGCCAAAAAAAAATCAATCTTCACTTCAGTTTTTCTGCTGAAGACTTCATAAACCTTTAATAATAAGTTAACCTCAATGTGAATTATGATTACTGTTCTCCTCTGTGGCCTCCAGATGTCCCACGTGCCCTTTGATGGAGGGAATATAGACCTTGACACAAGCCCAAAGAAGGATGTGATCCTCACATACAACAGATGTTGTTAAAATGAAAAAATTTGGAATTAAACAGGTATTTCCTAGTCACAATCAAAATAACATGGAGAGTTCTATGAAATGCGTTAGTAGGTCTTTGGGCTCCAGTTTCTTCAAGATGCACTAAATGAATTCTTAGGTGTCTACCAGCCGGAATATGCTGAAACATAACATGTATGATACCATTTAAAAGCTGCAGATAACTAACAGGTGAATAATTTCATTCCACCGAAATTTAATTATGATGCTAGAGACAAGTGTTGCAACATATTAAAAGTTTCATATTTTTGTAAGGAGAGGTTTGATTAAAAGATAAAGGGTTTTACCAGGGTATCCTGAGAAGATACAGAATATCAAATGTTAGTAATGAATGTCTACCTACCATAAGCTTAATAGTTTTCCCTGGAGGTTATTTTAATTAGCTATGGTAGTACAGCGTGTGCCATTTCTTCCAAAGTGCATTAGGACCTTGTGATTTTAATGACTTCCATCATATCAGGCCTCCTCTGAGGCCTTGTAAAGAGCCAGATGTTCTCCTTTTCACCTGTGCTTTTGTAGTTGCATTCTATGTAACCGTTTTCTTGTGTGTAAATTCTCTGGGATAGATAGAGAACTAATAACGTAAACTGTTTTCTTCTGGGTTTTCTCACTGGCCTATGGCAAATATAAATCATTTGGGCATGCTGCTTACAATACCATATCTCAGGAGCATATTACTTGCCAAATTAAAAGGGAAATCTTTGTTTCAGTATAAAGACAGATCACACATGATTGCCCTAAAATTTTATAGCCATTGTTTACATGGAAATTTATTCTAAGCCTATATATATATATATGTATATGTATGTGTGTGAATATTTATATTTATATATGTAATGTTATCGCCAGGTATTTTTCCTACTGGACAAGAAAAGATATGATGACGCTGACAATTACTATATTTAGTAGTTTATTTTGTAATGCCAAAAAAAAGATTCATTTTGGAATGTATTGATAGATTGGTTATGGTTTTAGTAAAACTCTGGTAGCCAAACTAAATGATCACAATATCTCCATATATGCCCATTGTATGTAATTGATATTAGTAGGACTTGAAAATTTCATATCAAAACTACATTTCAGTACTATTCTTAAGCAATACACATTTATAGAAATTCCACCTTTCACTGTATCTAAATATCCATAAGATATTCTATTTCTATTACCAAAAGAATAAGGATGCTGGGGCATAGGTAAATAGCCACCCTTTTCAGTGAATGATCTTGTGATATGTTTAATCCAAATATGAACAACTTCTTATAAAAGACTTGGGGAGCTTGAACTCAACGATATGACAGGTTTTATTCAGAAAGACCAACAGAAATAAAAGATTCCGGATGACTTTGGTACCAAGAGTATGGAAGAAATTCAACAGTTGTTGACAAGGAAGACTTCTAGCTAAAGATCAGAAAGAGCAGTGAGTTGGATTTGACATTGAATGCTTATAAGACTAAACTTTATTAAAGTTTAATGTTAGGCACATCTGGCCTAAGAATTTTACAACAAAATCCTACTTACTAACTTTACTTCCAGAAAATTTTGAACACCACCACCAACAAAAAATTATCAATGCAGAAGTGATGCAATCTTGATCCACATACTTTACCAAAAATTTAAAATTTAAATCATCGGGCCGGGTGCTGTGGCTCACGCCTGTAATCCTAGCACTCTGGGAGGCCGAGGCAGGTGGATAGCTTGAGGTCAGGAGTTCGAGACCAGCAAGAGCGAGACCCCGTCTCTACTAAAAATAGAAAGAAATTATCTGGCCAACTAAAAATACATATAGAAAAAATTAGTCAGGCATGGTGGCGCATGCCTGTAGTCCCAGCTACTCGGGAGGCTGAGGCAGTAGGATCGCTTAAGCCCAGGAGTTTGAGGTTGCTGTGAGCTAGGCTGATGCCATGGCACTCACTCTAGCCTGGGCAGCAAAGCGAGACTCTGTCTCAAAAAAAAAAAAAAAAAAGTAAAACAAATAAAAAAAAATAAAATTTAAATCATAGATCAGAAAGATAACTTATACATGAGTGAGTCTAATCCTCGATTCCTCTCATTGCACTTCCCCACATATACACTCAAATATAATTTACACTTTAGTAAACTTAGTTGAGGAATTTATAGTTGAGGCTACAGAGAAACTAAATGACCTGCTTAAGGAAGACAGAATAGTTTGCGGCTCACAGTATGGCCGTCTGGGTTCAAATCCCAGCTCTATCATTTGCTGGCTGTGTGACCTTGCACTCAATCTTTTTTGTGCCTCATCTGAAAAATGGGAACAATAGTAGCACCTACCTCAGAATTGTTTTGAGGTTTAAATAAGCTAGTCTGTAAAATGCACTTAGCACAGTGCCTAGCATACAATACGTATTATTTTAATTCTATCTGTACGATAAATTAGCTGTGTGCTATTGAACAACTTTAAGCACTTTGTGAATTTATCATGATTTGTATTGCAACTTTGTTTATTGTCTCTAGTCTTCCTTCTGTATGGGACATAAAAATCCAGGATGGCAGGGACTAGATCTGTTTTAAGTATTAACATATTATGTAGTGGCTGGCGTATATCAGGTGCTCAAGAATGGTTTTTTTTATAAAGTGTAATGTTATTGTAATCACAATCCCTGAAAGGGTTGTTAAAAGGATTCGATGAGATAATGCAAGGAAAGTACTTAGTAACATATTGGGAACTCAAAACAGTAAGTTCCTAATAAATATATGTTCTTGCTACTGTTGTTATCACCATAAACCTCAAAATTAGACAGTGGCAGAAATGTTAACCGCAACTAAAATGTCCCAGTTCCTCACTAATAGTTAGTCGGTGGTATTAATTAAACATGTCAGGCAGAAAAACTAATTCTTAAGGTTAAAAAGTCTATTTTGCAAGGTAATTCTACAGTTGATATTGCCTGGCAACAAAATCTACGGAAGAGATTATGAACTGGGAGATTAAGGGCTGATTGAATCCTTTATACATATGCTTTGCTTGGCCTGGGTAGCATTATAATAACAGCAATAATGACAACAACAATAAGGACAGTAGCAACAACAAATAGACTAGGTAGCCAGTGTTTTAAAGTAAGAAGATGTCTCAAAAAGAATCTGAATTTTGGTCTTTCTTGAAAAATTAGGAGTTAGGCACAAAAGGCTAATAGTTTCTCCTGGCAGCAACTCCGCGGGGGCTCAGAGGTGGCTCCTCTTTCCCATGGGGCGCCTGCCCTTCAGTTTACACATGGCTCCTGGAGGTGCTGGTGTTTTGGACCCCTGATTTGGGTCCAGGCCTACTCAGGATTAATGTGATTTAAGGAATTCTGGATGTCTTTGTTATAATCACTTGGATCCAACAGCAGAAAGACTTTTATTTCTGTTGCCTTTTTCATCACTCCTCACCTTGTTCATGTTTTATACAGCATCTGAGAGCGAATGCCAAGAGAAATTTAAAATTATAGTTCATTTACTTTGGTTAAACATAAGGAAGGAAAAGCAATTACCAGAGTAAAATGATGGAATTAAAGATTCTACTTGCAACCTAGTTAGGTATTTAGTGTTTGATGAGTGCTGGGGAAGAGAAATACACTTTTTCGAGGAGGACTGTATCAATCCGCAATCACGAATAAAAGACACTGAACATGATTTAGATATCAAACATATGGTTTGCAAACAAAATCAATCTTTCTCTAGGCAGTAAGAGTTACTTGACAATATACTGTACCTCTTTTTTTGTTTCTAAATTGGAAAATGCTTTTTAGTGGTGAATACATTTCTTGCAACAACAGGGTTTTTTTGTTTCTTATTTAATTTTTTTTTTTTTTTGCTAAGGAAATGTGCTATAAGATAGATGGTGCTTTAGAAGAGACCACACAGATGGTCTGTAGAAAATCTTATAAATGATTCCATATAAACAGAGTACATGCATTCTTCATATGAGGATAAAATGTTAATTAGTTTAGTTTAATTACAGATTTGCTACATGCTAGAAGTTTAAATTTAATGGATTGGTGATCCAATTTGATAGATCATAAAAACTAACTACGACCATGTTACTGATTGTTTTGCTGAGTAAGCTAACGTGGATTCCCCATGCATCTTTAATTCATCTCTGGTTCAAAATGTGCCTCATTCATAAAGGAGCCCATCTACTGATCAAACATATTTAGCTCATACTAACACAGGTGATGTACACCAATCTTTCTTTGAAAATAGTCATCCAGTCATTTTATTATTTTTCCTAATACAACCATAAGAGAGTGACAAAACAGTAGGGGTGTCTCTAATGATGTAAAATTCAGGAATGTTGCTGTAATTTTGTCCTTAAAAAGCTGAAGGGATATGATTCTAGGAACAGGTTGTAGTTATCCTGCATTTCTGATGCAGACAGAAAACCAGGGAAGAGATATCAGTCCCATTAGGAAGAGACTGAAGAGGAAAACTTTTCTTTTTTAACATATTCAATACTCTTTATTGTAAATTTTATATATTCAATTGATTCTTAGAGAGTGCGTTTGTTGATTTGTGCTGAATTCTTGTATCTCTAGCCAACCTATGGTTGCAATTGAACCACAACTTTACAAGTAGAATTTCATCTCAATCTCTAACTCTTTTATTGTCAAAGAGTAAGATTTATTGTCATTACATTTTCTATGTTCTCAGTAATTAAACTTTTTCTCATCCTTGTACAAATCATATTTATTTTAGTTTATTTTTTATTTGAAAATATTTAGGGTATACAACTGGTTTTTTGTTAAATGGCTGAATTGCATAGTGGAGCAGTTTAGACATTTAATATACTTACCACCTGAATAGTGTACTTTGTACCTGATAAGCAATTTTTCATCCTGCAACCCTTTTCTGAGTCTCCAATGTTCATTAAGTCACTCTGTATGACCAGACATACCCATTGCTTAGCTCCCACTTATGAGTGAGAACATGTGGTATTTGGTTTTTTGTTCCTGGGTAACTTCACTTAGAATAACGGCCTCTAGTTCCATCCAATTTGCTGCAAAACAACTTTCATTCTTTTTGATGGCTGAATAGTGTTTCTTGATATGCATATACCACATTTCTGTTATTCACACGTCTGTTAGTGGGCACTTCGGTTGGTTCCCTATCTTTGCAATTGTGAATTGTGCTGTGTTAAACACACGGGCGTAGGTGATTTTTTTTTAATAAAATGACTTCTTTTCCTTTGGGTAGGTCCCCAGTAGTGTGATTGCTGGATTGTTGTGCTTCCTCACAACAATCTGATGAAAGAGGTATCATAATCCATATTTTACCAATAGAAAAATTGCTGACCATCAGAGATATTGTAAAACTTGATCATGACCATATATTTCCTAAGTGGCTGAGGCCAAATTTGAACTTAATGCTTTGTTTTCTACATCATAAAGACTACTCACTTTCTACCTTTATTGCTTATATTCAGATATTTTGGGATTGATGTAATACAAGATGTCATACAACTAGATAACTTATTCAGATACTCATTTGTGTATAGACTCTGTGCTGTTTCTTTCCCTCAGCAAGCTCTCCCATCCTCTTCATTGACAAGAAGGTAGACGCCTCTTGATTTCCTCATCTCAGGGATTTCTGTGCAGGCCCAGATTCAGAGGATTCTGGGCCCTCCGAAGCCCAGCAAGCCAGAAAGCACAATTTTGCGTGGCCTGGCTAAGAGAAAAGGACCACAGGTTATATCAGCTCCCACTGTCTGCTCCAAAGGAAGGCTCCCAGGCCCTTTACTCCCCTGCCTGAAATTTAGAAAAGCCACCTCATTTTCTATTTCTTCCATAACAATTTACCATAAATTTTGTGACTCAAGATAATACAAATGTATTATCTCATAGTAAAGAGGTCAGAAATCTGGCATTGGTTTCAAGGAGCTTAAAATCAGTGCCCACAGATCTGTGTTCCTTTCTGGAGGTTCTTGGGGAGAATCTCTTTCCTTGTTCATTTGAGATGTAGATAGAATTCAGTTCCTTGCATTTGTAGGACGAGGTCCTGCATTCTAGCTGGCTGTCAGCTGAGGGCTGTTCCCAGCTTCTAGATGCTACCAGCGTTCCTTGGCTTGTGGCCCCTTCCTCCATCTTCAGAGTTTCAGTGGTGGGTTGAACCTGTCTCCTGTGTTAAATCTCTCTTGATTCTTCTGCCATTATATATATATGACCTACTTTCAGCCTTCTTCTACTTTCAAGGGTCCATCTTATTATCTTGGCCCCATCAGTTTACTTTCCCTATTTAGAGGCCTGCAACTTTAATTCATCAGCAAAGATCTTTTAACCATGCAACATAACATATTTACGGGCTCTAAGGATTAGGGCATGAACATCTTTGGGGGTCATTATTCTGCCAACCACAGGGCATTTTACCTTAAAATTGTTTAAATTATTGCACAGGAGTTTGGCTGTTGTATTCTACTAAACCTACTTTTTCCTTATGTTGGGAGGAGGGTAGACATGTGGAAGATAAATCAGCTACGAAAAAGATGAAGTAATGAAGTCCCTATTTTCTGTGCATCTGAATGCATATCTGAATAGTGATTTCATTACTTAGAACAGAGAAATAGTTTTTAAACAAATTTATTTTACAGAATACGGACCTCCTAACCCATATACTCCATTTGCTGTGCTGAAAAACAATTCTAATTTGAAAAGGGTATGTTGGTTTTAAAAATAAGTACATGATGGTAATGAATACTTCTCATAGTACCACAAATGTAGGCTTGATTATACTATAAATATAACTGCTATGATACCAACACATGCACCTCCAGCCTTAGCGAACACATGGGCCTTTCCAAGACAATGTTTTGAAAAACAATCCTATGGATTGATACTCAACACACAAAATGCTGAAGAAACACATTCTACTCTGATGGTTGGAATTTCAGGTCTTCCAAAGTTGGATGAGGTTCTAGGGTTGTCCTGATTGTTGATCAATTGCCAGAAGAGTCACTAGCACCACAGAATTTTCTTGTGGCCCTGACATTTCATATTAGTTGTCAATATTCTACAATTTAGACATCTTTTTGAACATTTCAAATAGCACAGTTTCCAGACTTGATGGACCCTCTCCTCAGATCCTGTAAACTAAATTCACAACTATTGACCTATTTTATTAATATCTAACCAAAATATACCATTTTTAATTTCAAGCAATAAAATTAGACTAAAGGAAACAACCCAACAGTGACGTGGTTGAGATTGTTTTACTGGCAACTATACAATCAGCCCTTGTCTGAACAATCCCCAGATAACCAGGGCTTAACGGGGAGGTAAGACTGGTAGAGGCCTGGGGAACTACAGTGGGGGGAGATTTTGGGATCTGGGCACCTGCCATGGGTGTGCTGCTGTTTGCCCTTCTGCTTTTGTCTCTTTAGTATTTGTACTATTTCACCTTTCTCATTGCTGTTTTACAATTGTGTACTTTCTAGGAAATTGGTCAGAAAGTATAAGCATTATTGGACATTTTATGTGCTTTTATCTGTCAGAACCACACTTAGATTTCTGTGCAAAGAGAATAGATTGAACTCAGTTAAGGGAGTAGAGCAGGGCAGGAGGAATGATTCAGGGGAAATAACACACAATAACCAAAACTCTGAAAGCTCTAATTATGAGCATTCTGGGCACAATGGAATTGCAACCGTGAAACTGTGCCCGTAAACTGACTGTGTGTTAAATAAATGAAGGGCGTGACCCAGTGAGTATGAGTGAAGGAGTCAAGGAGCGGGGAGAGGTGGCTAAGAGCCAGGAGAAATCTTCTCAGCCTGATCAAACAGCTTAAAGTTCAGACATTTTCTTCATCCTGACAATACTCTCAGAGTGGGAAACACTGCTTTAATTCATAATTTCAATAACACAGGAAGTCATTATTCAAATTTTCCTGTAGGGTCAAGAATTCAGAGGTTGACTCGAAACTATAAAGCATTTTAAACTCCTTTTGCAGGCGTAAAGTCCTCTATACCTACACATGTTGTGGCATATGTACTTGACAACACAGATACAATTTGTATGTAATTCCGTTCCTAAAACACATGGAGGAGGCAATGTATCTTGCACTCAATTGCCACCAAAGAGCACAAGGATGAATGTTTAAGTCCAGACACTGACACATCCTCCTAAATTTTCAAAGCATGGCTTGCGGTTTCAGCCCCCTGACTCCCATTCCCTATAATGGAAGTCAGGTGGCAAAACCCTAATGCAGACTCCTTGGAAATCTAGAAGACGGCATAATGATGTTCTTTGTTTTTGTGATGGAAACATTTATATGGGACACAGGTTCAGGTGTCCATGAAATGATGCACTAATCTCCGGAGTTCACAATGTAATTTGGAGTATATTTTCTTCTCCATGTGCATGCAATTGTGAAGGTAATTACCACCCTGAAGGTAAAGAATGCTGGGTGTTCCCCACATAACACACAGCATTGTATGGAACTATCGCAGAGCCAGACATTCCCTTTGTGCATCCAAAGAAAAAGTCCCAGGAACTGGCTTGCATCTGCACTTTTTGTATGCAATCTTTCTGGAGAACACCTGATCTTTTCTTGATGAGGCTTATTGGTTTTCATAAACTAGTTTGTCATGAATATTCTGGCTGGAATAGTATCATTGATTTAACATGATAAACCAAGAAACAGTTCTCTTACCCATCAAATCTATAAATTCTATTTGTACACCATAGACGTTTAAAATCTAAAAGTTAAACCAGCCGAAGAATAAAAAGGATTGGTTTTAGATATGCTGGGAATTTATCAAGTGCGATGTCAGCCTCACAACTGTTCTTAGATTAGACTGAGACCACAAGTCAGGAAGCCTTCTATTTTACTCAGGAAGTAAAATCACTATTTTAATTTGTGGAAACTATTTTTAAAAATTAAGATTAAATGCATTAAAAAAGGGCTACCTTCATTTTTCAATGACTAACACATGATCACAGTACTTAAAAAAAAGCCCTCTAATAATTTTTTTTATCCATTTTATCTAATTACCATACGAATAATCCACTTCAACCTAACTGTCCTACACAACTTAGCACTCAGGGGCACACAGTTTGATATCTATTTCGTGCTTAAAGTATCAGTATTTTTCTCTTCTGAACTTGCCTAAGCATTCCTCAAGGGATATAAAAGAAGTATAAGACAAACTTTTCTTCCCTCATAGCATCTGACACAGAATAGAGTTCATTACAGGAGCTCAATAAGTGCTTGTACATGTATTGATTGATTGCCAGCATTCTGCTTTGTGACTCCTTTTAATATTTCAGATGCTGAAAGGTCATTATCATAATCATTGTAAACTTCATTTATCTGTTCATGACACTGTTCTGGGTGCTACATAAAATTTAGCAGTGAGATCTCAAAGCTGTAAGAATAACTGAATGGACATTGACTGACACACTTATCAGGAAAGATGGCACATGGGGTTGGAGTTTGGAGTGATTCACCTGGACATTTTTTTAATTAAATTTATTGACTTTATATATAACCCACCACTTCTTTCTAAAAATAATTTCAGGACTTTTACAGCAAAAATGATAAGGTTATAATATAAAAATCAGCTATCTGCACTAGTGTAAGAAATCAGTAGAGTGATGAGAGAGTGAAAGTGAATGATGAGACAGTGAATTTTTCTGCAGTCCCGGCAAGGAGAGAAATGCCCTAGGCCAGGGTTTTTCAACCTCAGCATTACTGGCATTTGGGGCTGGATAATTCCTTGTTGTGGAACTTCCCTTGTGCACTGTTGGATGTTTAGCGCATCCCTGGACTCTAAACACTAGAAGTTAGTAGCATCTTCCTTCCTCCCCTCCTGCTGTGACAACTAAAAATGCCTCCTGCTATTGTCTCTCCATTTAAAAATCACCTTTTGTCTCATTCCACTCAGGCTGCTCCAATAAAATATCTTAAACTGGGTAATTTATAAACAACTGATTGTTTGCTCACAGTTTTGGAGTTGAAGAAGTCCAGGATCAAGGTGCCAGCAGATTTGGGGTCTGGGAGGGCCCGTTCCTCATAGATGATACCTTCTGTGTCCTCACACGGTGGAAGGAGTGGAAGGGGCAAAGTAGCTTCCTTCAAGCTCTTTTATAAGGGCACTAATCCCATTTACCAGGGCAGAGCCCTCATGACTTAATCACTTCCCACATGGCCCCACCTCTTAATACCATCATATTGGGAGTTAGGTTTCAACATATGAATTTGGGGAGGACACAAATATTATGACCATAGTGTTCTGTTCCTGGCCCCCCAACTTTATGTCCTTCTCAAATGCAAAATGCATTCATTCCATCCCAATAGCCCCCAAAGTCTTAACTTGTTCTAGTACCAAATCAAATTCTAAAGTTCAAAGTCTCATCTAAATCAGATGTGGGTGAGACTCAAAGGTGTGATTCATTCTGAGGCAAATTCCCCCCAGCTGCAAGTCTGTGAAATCAAACAAGTTATGTGTTCCAAAATACAATGGTAGGACAGGCACAGAACAGACATTTCTATTCCAAAAGGGAGAGTTAGGAAAAAAGAAAAGGGTGATAAGAGGTTCTGACCAAATCCAAAACCCAACAGGGCAAACATCTTAAGGCTCCAGAATAATCTTAAGAATCCAGAATCTTAAGGCTCCAGAATAATCTTTATTGATTTGATGTCCTGTCTTCCAGACACACTGGGGAAGGGATTGGGTCCCCAAGGCTCTGGGCAGGCCCACTCCAGTGAAGCCCACATAGCAGCTCTCCCATGTCGGAGTCGCATGCCTGTGGCTCTCCCAGGCTAGAGGTCAACATTGGGGGCTCTACTGCTCTGGGGTCTTGGAGTTTGACCTACTCCCATGACTCCATTGCGTATTGCCCTAGTGGGAGCTCTTTGCAGTATCCCCACTCCTGTGGCAATTCTCTGTTTGACTCCTGAGGCTCTCTAGGGGCATCCTTCGAAATCCAGGTGGAGGTAGTCATGCCCCCACAACTTTTGCACTCTGTGCCTGCAGAGTTAGCACCACGTGAATGTTGCAATGATTTATCACTTGACCTTTTTGGAAGAGTAACCCGAGCCACACCTGAACCTGCTTGAGCCACAGCTGGGGCAGCCAAGGGGCACTATACCTGAATGCATTCTGACCCCAAGGCCTTGGCATTCTGGGACCTATGATAGGTTCAGCAGCCACAAAGATCTCAGAAATGCCTTTAGGGTCCTTCCTCCACTGTCTTGATAGGTAGAACCAGGCTTCCTTCTATCCATTCTAACCTCCTTTTCAAACCTTTACATGGCCACACGCTCTCCTGAACACAGGTTTACAATATGGGCAGGCTGAGAATTTTCCAAATTTTTAAGTTCTGCTTCCTTTTTGATTATTAATTTCATCTTTAATATGTTCCTCTCTTCTCACAATTTACTGTAAGTAGTCAATAGAAGTCATGCTGTACCCTCAACACTTTGCTTAGCAATTTCTTCCACCAAATATCCTATTTTATCACTCTGAAGTTCTGCCTTCCACAAAACAGTAGGATATGAACACAATGCAGACAAGTTCTTTTCCAATACTATGTTCCTCATTTCCTTCTGAGGTGGTCTTTACCATCCACATTTCGATCAATATTCTGATTACAACCACTTAAATAATCTCTAAGAAAACTGAGGCTTTCTTTACAGCCATCCTCTTTTTCTGCACCCAGAATTATCCTTAAGTCTCTTTTTGCATTCTGATTTTATCATTGTGTAGACATCACAGAGCTTACTGAAACCTTGATGGTATAGCCTACTACATACCTATATACTATATGGTGTATGGTATATGATATATGGTATAGCCTATTGCTCCTAGGCTGCAAATCTGCATAGGATGTTAATAGATGCTCCTCTATTTGAATGGTAACACAGTGGTATTTGTGTATCAAAATATATCTAAACATAAAAAAGGTACAGTAAAAATATGGTATAAAAAATAACACATGGTGCACCTGTATAGAACACTCACCATGAATGGAGGTTGCAGAACTGAAAGTTGCTCTGGGTGAGTCAGTGAGTAACTGGTGAGTGAATATGAAGGCCTAGGACATTACTGAACACTACTGTAGACTTTATAAACACCGTACACTTAGACTAGATTTATAAAAATAATTTCTTCAATAATAAGTTAACCTTAGCTTACTGCAACTCTTTTATAAACTTTTTTTAGTAATTTTTAACTTTTTGACTCTTTAATAACATTTAGTTTAAAGCACACATTGTGCAGCTGTACAAAAATATTTTCTTTTTTATATCCTTATTTATTTATTTTTTACTTTTTAAGGTTTTTCTTAAAAGCCAAGACATAAATGCACACAGTAGCCTCAGTCTATACAAGGTCAGGATCATCAATATCACTGTTTCCCACCTTCACATCTTATATCACTAGAAGGTCTTCAGGGGCAGTCGCACATTGAGCTGTCATCTCCTGTGATAACAATGCCTTCTTCTGAAACACCTCCTGAAGGCCTTGCCTGAGGTTGTTACAATTAATTTTTTTTTAATAAGTGGAGGGAGTACACTCTAAAATAACAATAAAAAATATAGTATAGTAAATACATAAAGCAGTAACTTAGTCATTTATTATCATTATCAAGTATTATGCACTGTACATAATTGCATGTGCTATACTTTTATATAACTGGTAGCACAGTAGGTTTGTTTACACCAGCTGTGCCACAAAAATGGGAGAAATGCATTGTGCTACAATGTTACTATGGTTACAGCATCACTCGGTGGTAGGAATTTTTTGGCTCCATTATAATCTTATGGGACCATTGTCCTTTATATGGTCCGTTGTTGACTGAAACATTGTTATGCAGCACGTGACTGTATATATTTGCAGGAGTATGTTAAGGAATCACACACTTATGCAATTATAAAATATTTCTAAGAATGGTACGTTATGAAAATGTTTAGAACAGTAGTTAATACATTTTTATAAATGTTATTTGCTGTATTTGTTCTGGGAAATTTGTAGAACATAATATAATGAGAAGGGGTGCAGGGGTAGTATTGAATTGCAGTGCCATTTTTTCCCCAGGAAAACATATATAGCCAATTACTCTATTTCTTCAGGTGGAAATAAGCCTTTGGTTTTTGTTGACTTATTAACTATCAACCCTGGTAGCAAATTTCCTTTGGCACGACTTTACCAGATGAACTCTTTGTGCCGCCCCCACCTTGCCCATTGACCCACAAGAAGCACTTTCTCTCTTTCTTCTTAATTATTAGGCTCCTAAACAGAATCAAACTATGACTCAAAGATTATAAAGATTTATGCTGACTTGCTGAATACCAAATACATGTCTAATTTTGACTGATTAGTAATTAAGTCTCCTCCTTAACCATTAATTTTCTGTAGTTCTGTGGATTATGGAATACATCCAAAGGATCTTATCAAGTACTCAGTTCTGAGGCATGCATAAACATATATATATATTTTAACATATTTTAAAACTATGTATTTCTACTTTCACAGAGGTGAAGTACTTCAGCAAGTATTCTTGAATACCTATGAAGGAAATGCAGGAAATTTAAGATGTGTAAAATTCAGTTTAGCTACCCTCAAGAAACTTACAATTGGTAGTGTAGACAAGACGCACGTGACAGTCTTGGAACTTGCCTCAGGAATTCAGAAAAGGAGCAGCAAGAATAAGCTGGAGACATGTGGGAGGGAGAGTTGGTAATACATATCTCTTTTTAAAAAATTTAAACTATACATATATTGCTTATATATACTATGCATACACAGAGACATACACACATTAATGTATATAATATTCATACCACACACATTCAAATTTATACTATTTTGTAGTTCTTTATTTTACAAAACATGAGATTATTCTGTAATTTTTTCATTGTGTGCATACTTATGTACCAGTATGTACAGGTCTTTTTCATTATTTTAAAAAGTTGAATAATATCACACAATATGGATGTGCTGTAACTTAAATATTCCCCTATTTATGCCAAATCAAGTGGGTTATAAAATTTCTCCTCCCACAAAAAATGCTATAAAGAATATTCTTGCTTTCCTATGCAAGCGATTCTGAAGGCTACAGTTCTAAAGTGGAATCCCTGTGTCAAACAGTATGCACATTAAAAAGCATTACTGGATTTACTAAATTAGTCTCCAACAAGTTGGCCCCATTTATAGTCCTATGGAGATAGAATTCTTTCCCCCACACCTGCATAGAATCAGTCCTTTTAAAAATTTTTGCTAATCTAATAGGTGAAAAATGCTATCTCTGCTCTAAAGAATGAGATTTTTAAACTTTGAATGACAGGTAAGAAACCGAATTCAAGAAAATTCCTTTAGGAAACTATTATTCTAATATGACAAAGTTAATCAAGATAGTGAGGAAACAGGCTGTTTTGAAACACAGCTTTCACACCAGGAAATAGAATTGATACAGGCTAAGAATAGGTGTGTGACATGCCCATGAAAATAAAGCACAAAAACTGCCAACGTTTGAACAGAAAAGCCCCTTAAAAATTAATCTCCCCGAAAAAAGGATTCATAGGGCTTTCCCCTAATTTTTTTCTGCCTTAGGAGTTCTTTCCTATTCTCATTCCTACTTTTACCACCATACTTTTTCTCTAGCCATGTTCTTTGTATCTTTGGCCCAAAGATATATCAAAATAGAGCTCCTACTCTGTTAGGGAAACAGGCAGTTGAGAAGCAACGTGGTTCTGAGTTAGAGAAGTAGGGGTGGGAACGCAGAGGAGGGGATGGATACCAGAGGTCCTGAGGATGTGTAGTCAGAGGGCTTAGCTATTAAGCTAAGATTGTGGATTGTGAAGGCAAGGGATGCTGCATCAAAGACTGCCAGCCCAAACGATTGCAACAGTTTTGCTGAGGTGGAGAACCAGTAGGAGGAGAAAGCCTGTGGAGGAAGATAATTCAATTTGAGACACATTCAGTTTGAGATGCTACCGGTGCTGGGACATCCACAAGCTGATATTTTGGAAATTCTAGTCTATGTTTCAGGAAATCAATAATACTGAGTTAATATTTGAAGTCATTTGCCTGGATACAGTCATCAAGAGGAAGAGAAGAGGGCCAAGGTGAAAGCATTTGGAAGTGTCTACCATGAACAGGTAGGCAGAGGAGCAAAAGCTAGAGCATAGTGAGAAAGATTGGTGAGGTGGTGGGAGCGCCAGGAGAGCTGGGAAGATGAATTATTTCTGAATCCAAGATATGAGGAATCTTTAAGAGAAGATGAATAAAAAAAAACCCAGAGAAATGTTGTAAAATGACAAAATAAAGATGTTAATGGAGTCTTCTGAAAGGGTAGTGTTCAAGCAGTATGATGCAGTATTCAAATTACAAGAGATCAAGGGAGTAGTAGGGAAAAAAAAACCTTCTTTATAGGAGTTTAGCTGTAAAGAAAAAGCAATAAAATTAATTACTTCTTCTATAAATAATGCAAAACTATTCTAGTTAGTTTGATCACTCAAAGGAAATAAATATCACTTTTTAGTTAATGCTTTTCTATGCATAATGCTCTAATGAATTACATTATGTTTGTGCTTTTCCTTTCCTTTTGGAACTCAGGTGCCAAAGGTTGAGTAACAGTACTTGAAATGCTTCTCTGGTTTAATATTATTTATTACTTTATATTGTTCTCATTATCCCCAACCTTAACACTTACACATTTCACCACTCCCTAACACTGTCTCAGTGATCTCCACAAAAAAATGCTTCATAAATATCTTTGAATATCTACATATTTTAAAAAATATATAATCTTTTTCTACATATCTTTGAGTTTCATATATGTTATTATTGCTTTTTAAAATTTTTATTATTCATCTTTTACACTATGATTTTAGAATCTGTCCCTGATGAAAAAAACTTTTGTTAATTGCTTCTAACTATTCCTAAGTATTTCACATTATGCATATTCCACATTTACTTAACTATTCTTTCCATGATGATAATACAGGTTGCTTCCAAATTCTCACCATCACAAGACTGTGGCAATGGACATTTTAACATCTTTCCACTCATGAACTTACACAGGAGTTTCTTTGGATTAAAAGCCTGGGAAAGGGGTTGCTGGATCATTGGGTATTTGCATACTTAATTTTGGAAACAATTATCACATTGTTCTTCAGAATGGTTGCACCAGTCTACAGTCCCAACAGCATGAGAGCACTTGTTTGCCCACATCTTCAATGAAACTTACACTCTGACTTTGTGACACTTGTCGGCTGATTGGTGTGAAGAGTTATGTCATTGTTTTATCTCATTTAACATTGTTCATCTAACTACTGAGAAATTCGTTTGAAATTTGTTAGTCTTTAATATTTCATATCCTCTGATTTGTCTATTAATTTCTTTGGCTTGTTTTTTAATTGAATTTTCTGTCTTATTCTTGTTGCTTTGAGGAATTTCCTGAATATACTAGATATTAAACTCTAGTTTTTATTTCTAACTTTTATTTTAGAATACTCTTTTATTTTCAGAAAATAGCACAGGGAATTTCAACATACACTTAACTCACTTTCCCTAATATCAACATATTACATAAGTCAAAACTAGGAAATTACTAGTTTTTTTTAAAAACAGCTTTATTAAGATATAATTTACATACCATGCAATTCATACATTTAAAGTAAGCAATTATTATTATATTAGATTATTAGTACATTCACAGAGTTGTGCAACCACAGTCATTTTTAGAACATTTTCATCATTACAAAAAGAAGCCATATACCCATTAGCAGTCACTCCCTTTTTCCCCCTAACAATGTAACAGCCATAAGCAACCACTATGCTACTTTCTGTCTATATACATGTAGATTTGCTTATTCTAGACATTTAATATAAATGGAATCACACAATGTGGTTTTTGTGACTGGCTTCTTTCACTTAGTTCACAGATATTTCTGAAGTTCACTTATATTGTATGGTGTATCAATACTTCATTTCTTTTTACTACCAAGTAATATTCCATTATATGGAATTTTGTTTGTTTACCAGTTGACGAACATTTAGGTTGTATCCATTTTTAGGCTGTTATGAATAATGATACTGTGAATGTTTGGGTACAAATTTTTATGTGAATGTATGTTTTTCTTACCTTTGGGTATATACATATGACTAGAATTGCTGGATAATATGATAACTCAATGTTTAACGTTCTGAAAAAACTATAAATTGTTTCCCAAAGCAGTTGTACCATTTCACATTCCCATCAGCAATGTATGAGGGTTCCAATTTTCTCCCATCTTTGCCAACACTTGTTATTATCTATATTTTTAATTATAGCCACCCTAGTAGGTGTGAAGGTGGTATCCCATTGTGGCTTTGATTTGCCGGTTTTCTCCTTTGAAGAAATATCTGGTAAAATCCTTGGCCCATTTTTATTTTGATTATTTATCTTTTTGTTGTTGAGTTGTAAGTGTTCTTTATATATTCTGGATAAAAATATGTATTAGTCAGGGTTCCCCAGAGAGATAGAACTAACTATATATAGGATATATATAGGTAGAGAGAGAGAGAGAGAGAGATACACATAAAGAGATACAAGAGAGGGGATTTATTGGGGGAATTGAATCACCTATTTATGCAGGCTGAGAAGTTCCAGAGTAGACCAACTGCAAAATAGAGAACCAGAGAAGCCTATGGTGTAATTCTGAAGTCAAAGTCATGAGAAACTGGAAGGCAACTGGCACAAGTCCCAGAACACAAAGGCCAAAGAACCTGGAGTTCTGATGTCCAAGAGCAGAAGAGAGGTGTACCAGCTCCAGAAGAGAGGGAGAGTAACTTCCTTTTCCTATGCCTTTTTGTTTCATCCAGGCCCTCAGCCAGTCAGATCTGCATTGAAGCAGATCTTCCTTACTCAGGCCACTGATTCAAATACCAATCTCTTCCAGAAAAACCCTCACACACATATCTAGAAATAATGCCATACAAGGTGAGCGTTCCTTAATCCAGTCAAGTTGACATCTAAAAATTAACCATCCCAAAGCCCCTTATCAGATACATGATTTGCAAGTATTTTCTCACATTCTGTGGGTTGTCTTTTCATTTTATTAATGGTGTTCTTTGAAGAATAAATGTTTTAAATTTCATGAAGTCAATTTTATCTATTTTTCTCTTTTGTCATTTATGTTATGTCAAGCCATTGCTCAACCCATTGTCATGAGATTGACTCCAATGTTTTCTTTTACAGATACATTTAGGTGTATGAACCATTTGGAGTTAATTTTTTGGTATATGGTATGAAGAAAGGGTCCAGCTTCATTATTTTTCCTGTGGATATCCAATTGTTCCAGCACCATTTGTTGAAAAGACTACTCTTCCCCTTTTGAATTGTCTTGGTTTAATTTTTAACTACTTAATTTTTAACATTATAAGTATTTTTTTCCAATCTATTTTTCTTAATTTTGTTTATGGTATCATTTTTTACATAGAAATACGTAATATTTAGGTAATCAAAACCATCAGTATTTTACCTACATTTATTTGCTTAAGAAGTTCTCAATTCTAAGATTACAAAAATATTTTTCCATAATTTTATTTTCTAGTTTTATAGTTTTACTTTCACATTTAGATCTTTAATCTAACTATAGTTATATATGGAGTGTAAAGTGTATATCCAACATTATTTTTTCCATGTGGCAAGGCAGTTGTAAAACAATACATCCTTTCAACACTAGGAGACATGACCTCTCTTGTTCAAATTTGTAATCAAATGCTAAGGAAATTTAGAAAGTTGTGTCAAGTTGGAAAAATACAGCATCTAGCTTTCTCAGGATAAGGTAGATGAACAAATTCTTACAATGCTGCATCATTGAGAAAATTTTCTTGTAAAGGGCACTTATCTAAAAAAGTGATTTAGATCAAAGGAAGTTTGGACATTGGTGTTCCTTTTTTTAAATTAACAAGTGATACTGTAGTGATTAAAGTAATAATTCACCCAATATTATTTATCTCTCAAAGTCCATATTTCATGACCTATACTGGAGTATAGAATAATCTCAGGTCTTATTATGGTTTCTTTGCCCACAGATTTTTCCTGCTACACACTAAACACACCACACTGATGTCATGCCACTCACCTATCACGGTAATGACAATCCACAGAGGGAACTTGAAAGAGCACCCATGTGTGTTTAATGTATTTTTTGGAACCATTCTAGTCTATCTTGTTAAGTCATTTTAAAAAATTAGAAAATATATTATGGCCTAGTAGATGCTTTCTTTAGATCTGTTTTCTTTCTTTATATCTGTTTTAATCTTCTAGATACAGTTGACAATCCTTCAAAATAAAAACTGTAACAAGTGTGCAACATTGAAATCCTTAAAATTTAGCAATGAGAATTATTTTCAAGTGACAACTGATTTTGATAGCAAAATGTTTCCTGTATCTGCTTGTAATTATTTCAAGTGTAGACAAAATAGCACCTTTAAAGAAGTGAGTTACAAAAGAAAGAATTCAATTACTTAAGTTGCTAAATTTGTAAGACAGGAAAAACTTCTCAGAAATATATAGAAACTAGAGACATGAATAAATTTTGCTTAAGAAAACATGACTAATTCCAAAATTTCCCAATTTGATGACTCTAATGTATACTCTGTTACAAAGCTTTAACTTAGAAAAACATTCTAAAGAGTATTTTTATTAGAATAGAGAATAACAAAACAGCAGCATGTTTCAACTCTTTAGACATTTATTCACACGAATTGTTCACTTCAAAAGTCGATAATTGTGTAAGACTTTCCAATGTATGGTACTTCACTTATGTTTTTTCTCTTTGTAATATTTATATAGTTCCTTTAAAGTAAGTGCTATCAGTGGTTTCATTACTATTTTTAAATGATACCATTTTTCAATTCTGAAGAATTAGGCCAATGGGAAGGCACTCCGGGAGACCTAAGTGAATGATGGAATATCTATGGATGAATCTTATAAATTGACAGAAAAATGGAAGAGCTTAAAAACCCAAGCTATATAGGTAAAATAAAGGGATCTTGGTAATGAGCCCTCATGAACTGTTCCCAAATATTTATGTCTCAATGTTATTGAAATTTTTTGCCTATACATCAGGAACTCATTGATGGCAAAATAGAAGCTTTTATTTTACACATTTATTGTGTATCTGCTTGAATGGGACATGAGTTTGAAGTGAATCAATACAAAATAAATAGTATTAGAAAAAATACTAAAATAAAAGTAGTGAGGGAATGTGAGTGGAAGAATATTAAGGATTTTTAGACTTAAAAAGCAAAAGTTAACTGTTGACCTGATTGAAATCCATAAAGTGTGAATATTGTCAGTAAAGATCGTGGACATAGTCACTAAATTTTATATTATTCAAATTAAAAACACCTCTTGAGCTTGAGTTAGAAAAAACTTAAGGCAATTTATGAAAGAACTATGTACACAGCAGCAATAAAGGTATGGCACTCAATATACTCCAAGGAGTCATATAGTTAATAGAAAATAGTTAAAGATTTTAGAAAAGATGCCAGTGGGAGCAAAGTAATCCAGTTATCTTGCCAGCACTATTCTCAGCCCTTCCCTTGCCCTGCACAAAGTTGGCATTTATGTATCATGGTAACAGAAAAAGAGTTACAGATATGAAACACTTGACAAGTCTATCACTCATGTACTCTTCCTATAAAATGCTACAAGATACCTTTTCAAATGACTGAAGGATATACCAAAATGTAAAACTCAGTAATGGGAAAACTGGACTGTCTTTAAAAAACTGTCAATGGATATGAAAGCCATGAAATAATAGAATTTAGACTATCTCATAAAGATTATTATAGAACAGAATAGAATTCCTAAATTTTCTTTAAAGAAAAGTATAAGGTAAAAAATAGTAAGGAACCAGGTAAAATAAATCCCAGATAATGCCAAAAATCACCACATCAATGAGAAGGTGAAAGGAAAAAATAAATCATGCCAATGTTCTTAATGTCCTTAGGGGTCAAGAAAGAGAGCTAACAGATATTAGTTAACTCTTTAAAATAATGATTAAAGCAAAGTAGCGTAAAGTATGGCTTAGAAGAATAAAAATATAAAGAGGATAAAATCAACAAATTTAGGTAATAAATAATAAAAAATAAAAGAAGCATTTGTAAAACACCAGAAAACATTATGACAGAAATAAGAGAAAAATATCAGGTTACTGCAATAAAATAAATAAGTTAAAAGGTATCTCAAAAAATTATGTATTTTCTTTAAGAGCTATCCTTTAAACAAAATGACCAAATAGACAAAAAGAAGTTAGGGACTGTAATACTGGAATTCAATGCAGAAAGAAATAGGGAAAGCGAGTTGATGTTTAATGATAAAGGGTAAAATGCACAATGAATATATATCATGAATAATTATGTAAAAAATAAATGTATAAAGTAAACATTTTTAGAAATATGTGAGATTGACAGAAATATATTCATTTTGAGGAATTTTAAAATGTTGATCATGAATAATCATCAGGTAAACTTAGTTAAATTCACCAGTGCAGAAAATTTAGAAGGCACATTTCTGTAGCAAAACAATATAACTGTGCAATTTTAACAATTTAAAAAACCTCATATTATAAGCAATTGGAAATTTAGAAACAAAAATACTTTACTAAATAATTCTACTGCCAAAGAGGAAATCATGACTATAATTATAGAATATTAGAAATTCATTATGACTACAAATTATAAAAACTTATGAGATATACTTAAAGCTGTAATCAGAGTCAAATTAATAGCATCACATGCTTTCTTTAGTAATGAAAAAAGGTAAAAATTAAATGAGTTATTGCAATTCAAGTTGTTTGAAAAATAAAAATAAAGCATAATTAAGGAAAGTGAAATGAAGAAACGTGTAAAAACAAAAAACAAATGCAACACATTAGTAAAAAGAAAAATATTTGAATTGAGAGGTGATTCTTTTAAATAAAATAATTTAACTAGACAGAACTCTCAATCAGCACTTTTTGAAATGGTAATTTTTTAAAAATAAAGAATTCCTGGTAAAATAAATTTTGGAAATGTTATATCCAGGAACTTCCCTTGGAAGATCCACAGTGTAAATCAACATGTGAAACCTAGTAGTGAAAACCCTGTCTGACTTGTTTAACATTTCATTTTTCCTACTTACCTAACCATAAATCTTTTCCCTAATATTTATTATAATCTACCTATTGATGTTCCATAGAAGCTATTTTGGGAAATAACTATATAGTTCAATCAAGTAAAGGAAAAAACATATAAATGAAGATTAGAAATAAAAATATTTATAGCTTTTGCTAAGATTAAAATGATAAAGTGTTATTCTATGAAGTAATATCTATGAGTATGCCTTAAAACATGATACATACACATTTGAAAATCACGAGGAAATGGGCTGTTTTTAAAAAGAGCACACAGTACACAAACTTAAAAAGTAAATCTTGTGAACCTGCCATTAATCATGGAGGAAAATGAACCTACATTGCAAAAATATTAACTCTGAAATAAGCCCATGTCTTGTTTCAGAAGTGATTTCATTCAAATTTTCAAGGACTAGATAATCCTATGCTATATAAAATATTCCCTACAAAAGAAAAAGAGAAACAAAGGAAAAAATTATCTTAATTATTTTTTTTCAAAACTAATCTAACCCTGATAACAAAATCCGACAAAAAAGAGAATTCAAAACCAGCCAATTTCACATAAATATGGATTCAGAAATTTAAACAACAGAAGCGTTTTTCAAAAGGACATATTAGGACTGGGATGTTAGTAAAGTTCTGTGAAAAAGAGTTTCTGGCATAAAAGTTTTGGAAACACTAGATTAGAGACTATAATGGTGTAATGTGAAATTATTGATAATTTCAAAATATTAAAATGAATCATGAACCTTAAAGTGGAGTATGTAGTCTGCATCATATACAGATCTACTCAACTGTGCAGTATTTTTTTCAATGAACACTCTATAGGATCCATGATTCATAGGTTATTAGTTGTAGAAGTGCTGCACTAGAGGCATTACCATTAATGATAGGACTGAGACAAGAATGCCCACAAACATCATTTACAAAATATATATTTTGGAAGGGTAATAAATACTAGAAAATGGGAAAAATGTACAACTAAGGCAAAGACTCGTCTTCTTGATTCTAAATTCTATGTTCATGAATATTATGCTTAACTACTGATATGGTGAGGAATCAACATCTTCTTCATAATCATCATTGTCATTGTCATCACTAAAATATAATATACAATTCTATGTCTTCCTAGAAAACAAGTAACAAGTAATAGTCACTAAACTATGCAACATAGTTCATAACAGTAGAAAAAATAGATTTTTAACATATCATAAATTTCCAGTTAAAGTATAATGGGAAAAATTCCATTTACAATAGCACCAAAAAACCCCCAACTTTGAATAAAATTAATAAGTATTAATAAATATTCAGAAAGTATATGGATAAAACTTTAAAATTTCACTAAGGAACACAAAAAATTGAATAAATATATAATGAGATTCAAAATTTTATAGATGTCAATTTCTCCCAAATTAATATATATATTTAATGCTTCCTCAATCAATATTACATTGGGATTAGTTTTTAAAGTTGACAAAGAGTTTTAAACATAATATGGAAAAATAACTATTAAAAATGTGAAAAACAGGAGAATGGGTTTTAGCTGACAAGTAGAGTTTGGAAGTCAATACTCCCATCCTTATAAGAAAATGCTGAACAAACTGAAACTCAATAATGTTTCTTGGAATCATAAAAGATCTGAGGTCACAGGGCAATCCTCCACCCTGAAATCCAGGGAGACAGGTGCATCGAGAGAGATATTGACAACTAAGATCTGCTTACTGGGAGGATAAGCTACTGAAGCCAGAAGCTGCTAGGAACAGTTAAATGGTAATTTTGACTGATTGCTGGAGACTGAGGATGGACTAGTATGATAGTGAGAAACTCCTAGGGCCTGTAATCTTTGGAGGGCCCCAAACTTGCATGAGCTTTTTCCCTCCAAGATCTTCACCAGGTTCTCATATTGAGAATCTTAGACAGATCTATTCCTGATTCTAGTGGGGAAAGGGAAGAGCAGGCATTGTGAAACATACCCAGAATCTTCTCTATAGCAAATGCCTACTCCAGGGAAAGGACTGTGCCAGAGCTGAATTCTGAAAACATCTAAGGTGGGAGAAAGGACTTCCTCCCCAATTCATTCCACTCTAGGCTTTTGGTCTCATTTAATAGGAGGGGACATAGCAGAGAGCAGGGCTCCAAGAAAATTGACTGGACATTGGAAATAATACAGCCAGGAAAGGAGTACAGGGAAGGTGGAAAATTAATATCACTAGAGGAGTGACAGAAATACTTGTGAAGAACACAGCCCCAAGACATAGGACCTCGAAAAGGCTGAGACTTAACTGTAAGATTATAGAAATCTCTCCCTCCCCCATATCTTACCACCAACCAATAGGGCTCTGTCATAATAACAATGGATTACAGCTGAAAGAGGTACATGGTACACATTCTCTCTGAGGAGGAGTATTTTAGGAATTCCAAATTCAAGAGAGGAGAAACAAACAAGAGCATGAGTAGAATCTGAAGACTTTGGTACTTACAACAAACACTAAATACAACCTAATTCTTAAACAGATTAACATTCATCCTCACACTAAAGGTCTATTTTCTTCCATTTCTATTACCTGATAGAACATGTGCAGCTTTCAACAAAAAACTACAAGGCATACCAAAAGGCAAGAAAAAAAAACAGTCCAAAGAGACAAAGCAATAATCAGAACTAGACTCAGAAATAACAAAATTATTGAAATTATCAAGCAGGAAATTTAAAATAACCATAATTAATATGTTAAGGGATGATATGTTTTTCTACTAACAGAAAATACTACACTTTTAAAACGAAATACTTTTTCTACTAGTAGAAGAAGTAGACAATATGAAGGAACATATGGGTGATGTATACAGAGAGATGGAAACTCTAAGAATGGATAAAAAGGAAAAGTTATAATTAAAAAATATAGTAATAGAAATGAATGATGGCTTTGATGAATTCATCAGTAGTCTCAGCATGGCCAAGGCAAGTACCAGTGAACTCGAAGATAGGTCAATAAACTCTTCCCCAACTGAAAAGCAAAGAAAAAATAGAATGGGAAAAATACAACAGAACATTCAAGAATTGTGGGGAGATTTCAAAAGGTATAACATATATATAATTAGAATACCAGAAGGAGATAACAAGAGAATGGAGCAAAATAAATATTTGAAATCAAAATGGCCCCAAACTTTACAAAATTAATGAAAGACAGTAAACCACAGATCCCAAAATCTCAGGGAATTCCAAGAAGGATAAATACCAAAAAAGTATACACCTAGACAGATTATAGAAAACCAAAAACAAAGAAAAAATCTTGAAAGGAACCAGACAAAAAGAAAAACCCCTTACCTATAGAGGAATAAAGGTAAGAATTACAGCAGACTTTTCCTCTGAAACAATATAAGCAAGAAAAGACTGAAATATTTAAAGTGTTAAAAACACCCATAAACCTAAAATTCTATATCCAACAAATCTTCAAAAGTGAAGGAGAAATAGAGACTTTCTTAGACTAACAAAAACTGAAGGAATTCAGTGTCTGCAGATCTGCCCTGCAAGAAAGGTCAAAAGAAGGTCTGAAGCTGAAGGAAAATACAGATCAGAATCTTGGATCTACATAAAGAAGATGAATAGAGAAAGAATAATAATGGAAGAACAAAATATTTTATTTTTCTTATTCTGAATTGACTTTAGGAAGCCAGTAAACGATTAGCAATTTAAGCCTAAAGCAAGAAGAAAAAAAACTGGAGCAGAAATCAGAGAAATTAAAAGCAGGACAAAAATAAAGAAAATCAACAAAATCACAAGCTGGTTCTTTAAAAAAGTCAATAAAATTACTAGATTTCTAGACAGGTTAACAAAGGAGAAAAGAGACAACACAAATTATTAATACCAATATCAAATATGATGACTGGAAAAAGGCAAGGACAACCTCTCCCACCTCTCCTATTCAGCTTTGTACTTAAAGTCCTAGTTAGTTTACTAAGACAAGAAAAAAAAGTGATAAATTGAAAGAAAAATTGATAAGTTGAACTTAATAAAAGTAAAAACATTTCTTCTGTGAAAGACACTGTTAAGAGAATGAAAAAATAAGTCACAGAGTGGGAGAAAATATTTGTACATTACAAATTTAATAAGGAACTTGCACAGAAAATGTATGGTGATCTCTTAAAACTTAACAATAAGAAAACAAACAAACCAATTAAAAGTGGGCAAAAGATCTGAACAGACACTTCACAAAAGAAAATATAGATGACAAATAAGCATATGAAGAGATACTCAGCACTTGTCATTAGACAAATGGTAATTAAATTAAAACAATGAGATACCAACACACACCTATTGGAATGGTTAAAATCCAACAAGACAAAACAAAAACAACCCGACAACAACGATTGCTGATAAAGCTGTGAAACAAGATAAACTCTCATTCATGGCTGATGGGAATTAAAAACAGCCCAACCACTTTAGAAAACAGTTTAGTTCTTTATTACAAAGCTAAATATAGTTGTATTATATGACTCAGCAATCACACTCCTAGGTGTTTATCCAACAGATTGGAAAAGCTGTATCTACACAAAACCTGTACATGAATGTTTCTAGCAGCTTTATTCAGAAGTGCTCCGAACTGGAAGCAATCAAGATGTCCTTCAGTAGGTGAATGGATAAAGAAACTGGGGTACATCCACACAATGGGTACCATTCAGTCATGAAAAGGTATAAACTAGCAAGCCTTGCATAAATGTGGATGAATCATAAATGCTAAGTGAAAGAAGCCAATCTGAACAGGCTAAATAATGTACAATTCCATTTATGACATTCTGGAAAAGTAAAACTATACAGAGAGTAAACTGTTAAGTGGTTGCTGAGCATTTGGGGAAGGTGGAGGGTTGAATAGGTGAAGCACAGGAGTTAGGTATATTTTGTATGTTACTGTAATGGTGGGTACATAACACTATGTATTTCTCAAGGCCCGTAGAACTTTACAGCACAAAAAGTGGACTATAATGTACCCGAATTTAAAAAACATCATTTAAAGAGGTCAAGAGCTACCATAGTGGAATCCAGAATGTGACAAAAGAATCTACTGTACTACAAATGTATGAAATAATCTCACTGAAGAGGATGGGAAAAAAGCACTGAGATATATAGACATATACATATGTATATCTATATATATATTTGTATACATGTATATATAAACAGAGTTAATAAAACTTTTAAAACGAATCGCAAGCTTTTATTGATCAATAATAAAACACAACTGCCCAAATTTAGATAAACAAAATACAGAAAGATTTGTTCAATATAGAAGAAAAACAATTGCTAATTAACTTGTTTAAAGCAATTTAAAATTGCATGTAGAAAAGGAAGTAAAAGTTAAAGCTACAAAATACCCTTCCTTTTTCCTTTCAAACTGACAAAATAAGAAAGAATGAATGTCCAATGTTCAAGAAATATAAACGCCCACCTTGAAACACAGATTTCTAACCATTTTGTTCACTATCCTTAAACTAGGACCAAGTAATTGAGAACACTTAAGAGAGGGCGATTTATCTGAAATTGTTGTTTAGTGTCAGTCAGAAAGGTAATGCTATCCATAGCATGCAGAAAGGAGTGGAGAAGCAAAAGCAAAGCTAACTGCGTTTCCTATCTCTGTTGAATTAGATCCAATGTAGAATCACTAAATTCTCTGAGCAGCTCTGAATATTTAGAAAATCATGTCATTCATATTTAAATATATGTTCTAAATCTCATCCCCCAAACAAATTGAATGATATTTATCATTTCTGGTTTATTTTTTTCCACTGCAAATCTCTATCAGGGCATATAATCACAAGTAGAGCTAATATTTCTTTTTAACTATGCTGTTTGTGGCTTTGTAAAATGACTTTTATTTTAAATGTATTTTCTGTTTTTCTTTTAATGAAGGAAAATGATGATGACCTTTCACTGAAATCGGAAGTCCAATGATTTTTGAGAGAAAACTAAGAAAGATTATTTTCATTAATATTAACAGGGGAAAAACTATTGGTATAATAACACATTACACTCTTAACTGGTCTTCTCAGGGGTATGACTAATTGTCTGTTGGGGCAATAAAAGTAAGACTAGAGAAAACTCAAAGGGGAGGAGTGTTTCTGAAGTAAAATAAAACAAAAGTGAGGCAAAACAATGTGCAGATTTGTCTAAATTGGCCCAGTAGGAGGGGAGAATCTGGGAGAAGCTCTCAAATAATTATCATTATTTGAGCACTTGAGTCAAGAAACAACAATTTTCTAAATCCCAGATTTTTGTCATCAGCATTTTTTCTCTGTATGTAGTTACTAGCTCTTAGAAATAAAATGTTCTTCCTCCTACTTTCTCTCAAATGCCTCAATTTCTATCCAGTTTACCACTTAATTCTATTATGGTCTATGATACTCACCTGTCATCTTACCCCCTGTGGATCAATGGTGGAATTGCACCTTGGGTAATATTGAAATTCCTGGGAATTTATGGAGAAGCAACTTGCAAAGATTGTGAAAGCAACAGAAACATCTGAGAATCCACCTGCCTTTTAAGTCATATTAAATACATTTTTATTGAATTGCTGCTTATTATAGTTCTCAAAATTGATTTTGTAAGTGCTCTCAGACTGTAGAAAGTCATGTAAAAGCATTTACATGGAAAGTTATGTAAGAATATTTATAACAGTAGGTTATAAAGACATTGTCAACTCACAATATTAAAGTGGAAAGGCCCAGATTTTTATTTTTCCCAGAATCTTAATATTGCAATTAGGTTATAAGAGAAATAGAATAATTAAATTATCTGTCTAAATATGCAGACCCAAGTGTCCCCCTCAAAATCATGGTTATTAAAACCACACATTGCTCACTAGAGTGTTACAATTTAGTAGCTGCACATAAATTGGGACTGTAGGACTCACATCCAGGATGTGAGTAGATTCCTTGGACAAACCTCCATAATGTCACAAAAAGTCCTGCCCTCATCGAGCTCTCATTCTAGTGATGGGCAACTGGTAATCAAGAATCAAAATGCATAGCACATAAGGGGGTTGTAAGTGCTTGAAGAAAATGAAACGAGGAAGTGGGATAATTGTCATCCCCAATCACTTCTAACACTAAGCAATTTCCTTCTCTGACTCAGTCCAGAATGTAAAAATCTTTCCTATTTTTGATAAACTTGACAGCTTTTCCCAGATACTACTTTTAGAAATGAATGTGTAATGCCATTTATCAAGCACAAACTCCTTCTTGTATAACATCAAAGAGCATCAGCATGTAATATATAAAGTATATTTTTACAACTGGTGGGATGAGAGATCAAGTTAATCACTGTGAAGTTCCTTCGTTAAGGTTCTTTTTTTAGCCCCTGGAGGTGAAATTGCTGGGACGATGACGTGGGGATGCAGAGCCTGGCTCATAGGTCTTGCCCACCTGGTTTATCCTTCCAAGAGAAATAGAGAAGAAATTTGTTTTCTCCTTTAGCAATTAGTGCTCTGAGGTCATTAAATGATATGAACTATAACCTCCACCTTATTTCTAGCCTGCACTAATGATGTCACTCAAATGAAAGTATTTCTGTGTACAGCAAGAGCGGTGTGGAAGGTAGAGGCTTTGGTCTCGACTTGATTCGATGAACTCATGTAGACCCAACAGGAACGTTTGCTGTCATTTATAATTGAACAAAAATTCCCACAATCCCACCATATACATGAATCATCAGATAGAAAAAGTAGTATCTATCTAAACTGATGCTTCTATTACAAGCTTACATGACAGACAAAACAAACCTATACCAAATCTATAGGAGTCACATATGCCATGTGTTTAAAATATTCAAAGATTCTAAGGTACACTGACTTCTGCCTCCCTTTCTTAAATCAAAAATAATAGGTAAATTAAATAACCTCACTAAAGTGTCACTTTTAGCTTCTACTACTCTGCCATTTCATACCCTTTTCTCATTTGGTAAAATGATTAAGTGGAATTGATTGTTCCTTGTACAATTTGTGCTTTCTTATTTTTACTATAGTTTGAGTTCTTCTTCATGTACCTGAATTACAACTAAATCATCTTGGCTGAAATTTCTTTTCCATTTCATTGTAACCTCTACACAAGTGAGACAGCATTTGCAAAATACCATCTTTGTCACAGGGTCCTTTTCTCTATCACCTAGAAAGCCTTCTGATGCTTAGACTGGCAAGCCTACTTACAATGTGTGTCATCTAAGATTTTTGTTCTACCTGGCCAAATTTTGCTGCCACAATCACATAATATGAGCATGTTGTCCAGTATCACTGTTTAATGATCATGCCACTTTCACTTTTAGCCATGTGAATTTGCTTGAGATGCTCATGTTGTTTAGAGTACCTTTTCCTTTCCTTCCTTCTGTCTAATTCTTACTCATATTTCAAGACCTTGAATTTCATTCATTGTACCAAATGAACACATTGCAATAACACCTGAGCCCATTGAAGCTGACCAGAAGCATGTCCGCTGAACCTTGAAAAAGAATCCACGGTGAACCTGGTAAGAGACATTTCCTATGGAGAAATGGTTTTCCCAGGTTCTTGATGGAGAGGAAGTAGAAATTCCTAAGAGAATCCTATATTGGGTCATTTGCGTAATTTGTTATATATAAGTATGCCTAAGTTAATTGTTGAGAAATAAGTATGGATTTTTTATTTCAGAGGATAGATTCAGATTCAGTCATTTTCAGATAATTTGGTTTTCTTCATAAAGCTGTCAGTTAAAAAACACTTCCAGGTATTTTTATAGATAGATTTCTGGATTGGGTGGACTTTGCCTGAGCACTATAACCAAGACTCAAGTGTCCAGTCAGGTGAGTAATAAATACTAGTGTAACGCTGGACTTAAAATATGTATTTCTAAGTGGGTATGCTTGAGATTAAAATTGAACACAGTAGTAATGGCCTATAAGCAGAGGAGTACTGATAGAAAGTGTACTACTATTAACCAAGAAAATAACATACCTTGTACCTGAACACTTGAGCTAATAGGAGAGAATCAGTCTCTTGTGCTCTCCTCTCTCTCTCTGCCTCCCACTTTGATGTGCATTTCTGCTACATGTTTTACAAGGATTTCTTTAGATCAGTGGAAGACAACTCATAATATCATATTATTTCATTACAGTAATATTGTGGCAGTACACATACATCACACTAATAAAATGAATACTAATAACATAAAATTTGACTTAAAATTCATGACACAATGGAATAGCTCAGGAACAATTCAAAACAATGACAGTAACTTCTTCTTTCTTCTTTCCCTATATGCTATTATTTTTGGTAAGTGGAATCCATATTTCCACACAAACTAGAATTGCTAAACTCTTAATAGCATCCCCATGGTTTTGCTTCTTACTACGATGCCTTCACTGATTTCATCATAGTTCAAGCATAATAACAAATCATCATTTGTCCTCAGGAGCATGAACTGTCTGAGGCTACTTCTGCATTCACAGCAGCCTCACTCTTAAATCACTGTTCTGAGTCTGTCAATCTACCCACCCACTTGCTGCCAGCAGCAGGGCTGCCGTACAAAAACTCTGCCTATGCTAGATAATTACCACAAAGAGTCCGATTCTTTTCCTAATAAACTTTAAATGTCATAATTCTATTAATTTGTTACCCCAAAATGATGATTTCTGCCTCGACAACATACTTAGCCTCAGGCGATATTTTTTGGAAGATTATCTTGGATGCTGCTCATCTACAATCCATGAATTTTTTTTCTCATATAATGACGTACTGTATATCTGTATCAATTAGGACTATTTTGGTTGCATATAACAGAAACCTCAAAATCATAATGGCTGAAACTCAAGTACTTATTCTCCACATAAATGAAATCAAGAGATAGGCAGGTCAGATGTGCCATGATGACTCTATATTTTTATTCATCATCCTTAGCACATGGTTATGTACCCAAGTCTACCTCATGGACCAAGATTGCTGGCTGTGGGAGCATTTCAGGCAGCAAGGAAAAGGAAGAGAGAGGGACCTAAAGAGGTTTATCTTCCAGCTAAGTATATATTATTTCCTCTCCCTTCTCAGTGGGAAGGGAGAATGGGAAATGCAGTCTTTTTATTGTGTGCATTGCCAATTTTTTGCTTTCAAAGAAGGGGAGAACAGATACAGAATAGGCAAATATTAATTTCTCCCATAATAGTTTCACCTTTTCAAGTTCCTACTGGTTGAGTTACTTTACCACACGTTATAATGGAAAGATCACAGTCTTTGGAGTTAGCACTTCTGGCTTTCAGTCTTGAACCTGCCCCTTACAAGGTACATCACCTGCGGCACGTCACCATCTCTGAATCTCATCTTTAAGATGGAGATTTGGATGATAATATTTTATAAGATTATGGTGAATGACAGATATGATAATATATATAATGGGACTTTATATATATATGCATTTATATGGTTCATTTTACACTAGTAAGTTATACTTGTTAGTGACTTTTACATATGAGTTTGGAAGTAGTTGCATTAGCTAAGAGGACTATGAAAGAAAAAACTCAAAATTATTCTGTAATCCTGTGGTCTATAAAGTAAGTGGTTTACACTTATGCCAGAGAATGCAGGAAAAAAATATTAACACTTTGATCTCTATTAAATTTAAAAAAACCATGTAGAGTAGAGAGCAATCAGAGTAATGGACACCACAGAAAACATGTTGGGTTTTCAGAGTAAGGAAGGAGTCCAAGGGCCTGAAGACAAACTTCCCTCCCTTCACAATTTTCCGTGAGACTAGTCCTAATGAAAAGGCAGTTTTCATGTATAACTATTATAGCAGACATTGTTGATTAGCTACCAAACATTAATCACCCCTATTGAGTCTTTCTAAAAACCTTGATTTTATTCCAGTATTGACCCCTTTCCGTACAACCAAACAATAATATTCATTACAACAATATGGAAATTTATAAATGTTTCTTAGCAACTGATTATATTTGGTAAATATTTTCTTCACTTATTTTTTCTCTAAATAAGGTACATGGTTAAGTAAGGGACTTTTCTAGTATGATTAGTATATTCGAATATTCAAATGATATGTTGCCAAATAATGGTTTATTTTCCCAAGGGGAAATACTAAAAATTAATGTCTACATATATAATTCATTTGATTTAATTTATAGGATTGTCAAATTCAGTAAAAGTGTATACTTTTGAAATGTAAAAGTGTTATTTTCTTGAAAATTTTACTTTGGTTTCTCTCTTCTGAGTTTGTAAAATAGGTACCTATATTTGTATTGACTTAAGTGATGTGCTATGTTTCTTTCCTAAAATGCCTCCCGTCACAGACAAAATACTAATAATACCTTTTATATATTAAGCATATCAAAATCAATAATGTAAATACCAAGGACCTAAATAGACAAAAGGATGGAGAATATAGGCAGAAAATTCTCTGGTAACGCTAAAAAGTGTTTCAAGAACAATGGAGGAGCCAACTGCATTTCAAATTCTGCCAAGAAGTCAAGAGAGATGGGGAGTGAAAAATGGCCACTGGAATTAGAAGCAGGGAGGTTGTTGCTCTCTTGGCTGAGAGCAATTTTGTGGCATGGAGGAACAGAAGCCAGGCTGAGATAGACTAAGGACCAAGTGATGGCTGAAGAAATGCAGACTGGGAAGATAGACAATGCTTCTAAAAATTCTGTGAAGGCAACAGAACACATGAGGGATATTGGCTCAGGGTAAGGGGCTTACTGAGGAGATAGCAGAGAGAGGTAGCTCGACCAGTTATGCAAGTATCTGAGAAGTTGAGAGGAGCTAGGATATGAGTCAAAGATGAAGAATTTCACCTTGTAAAGAATGGATGCTTCACAAAATTAATAGTAATGTCGAAAGAATGGGTACAGATACAGGTACATTTTCATATTTGGTAGTGGGAAGCTAAGGTAGTTTCCAACTGATGTGATGGAAAAATCCAGCTTAGAAACTATGAAAAGAACATTGAAAAGGAAGTCACTGAAGACTTTGAAAATATTTGTTTTCAGCCAATTAAAGAAAATGTTTAAAATTATTTGAAATTCTCTATGTGATTAAAGAATATTTGGCCCCAACAAAACAGAAAGTCATAAGGAAGGAAGAGTCTAATTTAAAAAAAAAAAACAAGATAAAATAAAAAGTGAGAAGAGAGAAAATACCAAGTAGAAAGTAGACCAAGAAATGTTACAGCAAAATTTAAGTCTGCTCTGGAATTAATAAAAAGCAAAATAGAATTAGCACTGCAGAAGCTCAATCAATAATGTGAAGGAAACAAAGAAACAAACTACAAATCTGAGATGCTCTCCCAAAATGTAGAAGAAAAGAATAAAGAGATAAAACGGTAAGGAAGCAAATAAATGCATGTGGAAGATAGATAGTGGGAATCCAGTGCTCAGGTTTTCCTGAAGAGGAAGCATAACAATCAGAATAGCAACAACAATCAAAGATTTGATTGAAGAAAAATTTCTTGTGGTTAAACATAATACATTTAAGTATATTACTTATACATTCATATGTAAGTAACTCATATGTCTCAGAAATTATCAATGTAATAAGATTCACATCTAAATATTTTTCTGGAAAAATATTTGAACAAGAAAAAAATACCTGATTAAATAAAAACACCTTCATATGTACAGGCAGAATAAATAAATTCTACACCAAAAAAATACAGCTATGACTAGTATCAAGAGTTCTACCCTGCAAAGTAAAACCACAATTTGAGTGGAAAATGTTATATCTTAAGGATTTTGCTCAGCCAAATTTTGTTTTTATGTGTAGTGGTAATAGAAAGACACTCTCAATACACAAATGCTAAGAAAACATAGTATCTACTATGGTTTGAATGTGTCTCCCCAAATTCACATGTTGGAAACTTAATTCCCAGTGTAACAATGTTGGGAAGTGAGGTGTTTAGATCATAAGAGCTCTGTCCTTGTGAAAGGACTATGCTGCTATAAAAAGGGATTTCAAGAGTGAGCTCTCTCTTTTGCCACATGAGGACAAAGTGTTACTCCCTTCTGACTCCCATCTGTGTCCATAGGACACAGCATTTAAGATGCTCTCTTGGAAACAGAGAAAATGGGCCCTAACCTACTGGCACTTTGCTCTTGGACTTCCCAGCCTCCAGAACTGTGAGGAAATAAACTTTTTTTCTTTATAAATTATCTCATCTCAGGTATTCTGTTGTAACAGCACAAAACAAACTAAGACAATATCCTTATACTCTTCCTGCAAAATTATTTGATTACATACCCTAACCAATCAAGAGATGAACCATAAGTATGCACTTAAAAATGAGATTCTCAAAAACAAGTGTAATTTGGGCATAAAATTAAATGTCAGTGTCAATAAGTGTTCTTGAAAGAGAAAATATACTTGTAAAATAATTTAATAAAAATAGGACAGGCACACTGGCACATGCCTGTAATTCTACCACTTTGGGAGGCCAAGGCAGGAGGATCTCAAGCCGTTTTGACACCAGGGACAGGTTTCATGGAAGACAATTTTTCTACAGACAGTGGAGTGAGGGTGGGGGTGGGTGGGAGGGAGGTGGATTTCAGGCAGTGATGAGAGTGATGGGGAGTGGCTGGAAATACAGATGAAGCTTCCCTTGTTTTTTCTCATCTCCAGCTGAGCAGCTGGATTTCTAAATTTTATGGAAGACAATTTTTCAGTGGACTTTGGGTGGGAGTTGGGGGGAAGGCAGAGCTGAGGCTGTGATGTGAGACCAGCCTGAGCAAGAGTGAGACCCCATCTCTACAAAAAATAGAAAAATTAGTGGGGCGTGGTGGCACACTGCTGTAGTTTCAGCTACTCAGGAGGCTGAAGCAGAAGGATCACTTGAGCCCAGGAATTTGAGGTTGCGGTGAGCAATGATAACACTACTGCACTCTAGCCCAGGCAACAGAGTGAGACCCTGTATCAAAAATAAATAAAAAATTAAAATAATCTGTGCCTAAAACCCCAGATTATATTAACAAATACTAGGAAGTGGAGGAAGGTTATGGGAAGTGCTATATTCTAAATTTCTAATCTTTTCTTTTTTCTGTTATCTGTTTTTATTAGACAGGTAACAGCTCAAATGGTACAATTTTATTCTTGACTTTGATTAATACAGAAACTTTAAAATGCCTTAAAATATGTCTTACAGGAGTTAAATTTATAACATGACATACAATAAAAAAAAACTTAAACACAGGTAAAAACATAAACAATATAACAAAAGCAGAAAGCAAAGGTAATCATAATGAAACATTACAAAATCCAAATGATAAAAGAAGATTGCAGAAGTAGGACCACACATATTAGCTTAAATAATATTTGTAATAGGTTAAATATCCCTTCCAAAAGACAGATACCCTCAGATAGGATTTAAAAAACAAATTTTAACTTGCTGGTATTTAGGAGAAATTTATCTAAAGATGACTTGGTGGGATTTGGGGAAGATGCCAGCTGCAGCAAAGTTTTCAATCTCCCCAACCCCACATAAAGACAGACAAGCAACTAGATTGCATACCCAAAGCCCATGGGAAACATTCACAATAAAACTAGGTGCCAATGTATCCACATGGATACCAAAATACAAGTGTCAGGAGATAAACCACCAAGAGCTGCATACCAGAGTACCAGGAACACACAGTAGGAGGCCTGCAGGGTCTGGGGCAGTCTTGCCTCTCAGAGCACTCAAAATGGACCCACTGGGCACCCATCCAGGCACTGTATTACTGAACACTGTGGACGAGGGAGCTCTTTGAAATAAAGAAAAACTTACCTGAACCTCATTTTGATCTGTGCTGGTGGTTTTCTTGTTCATTCACATTAAAGACAGGCCCACATACAAAGAGCTAGAAGTCAGCTCTCCCATAGAGGGCAAAGGCCTGTTGGAGAAACAGGAGTAGAGAGTAGCAAGGAAACTCATTACAGCTCTCAATATTAATGAGTCTTTTCTTTATTCACACACAGACATATGTATCATATGTATACACATACACATATGTTGTGTATATGTAATCAGACAGTTTAGCTCCAAAGATAAAAGACAATATGGAGGAAAGACCTGACTCCACTAAAAACAGAAAATTCAAAACATATAAAGAACTTTGAAAAAAAAAACCCTAACAAACATGTATCATCCAAGAAATTCAAAACAGTATCACATTTATTTTTTTAAAAAAGTAGAATGTGCCAAAGAATGGAAAAACAAGCATCACATGTACTCACCAGAAAATTGGTTTCCCTGATCATCACCTAAATGCACATCGGGGAAGGATACCAATTGGATATCAGACTGAGACGGGGGGGTGGGGGCAGGAGATGGGTGTATGCCTACATGATGAGTGCGTTGCACACCGTCTGGGGAATGGTCATGCTTGAAGGTGCTGACTCGGGGAGGTGGGGGGTGGGGGGAGGGGATGGAGGTATGACTACATGGTGAGTGCCGGGCGCACTGTCTGGAGAATGGACATGCTTGAGGCTCTGACTCAGGGGGATGGGCGGGACATGGACAATGTATATAACCTGAGCTTTTGTACCCCCATGAAGAGCTGAAATAAAAAAAATAAATAAATAAAAATAAAAAAATTTAAAAAAAGTAGAATGTGTACTTATTGAACAAGAAACAGTTATTTTTTTAAAAAATCTAAGTTTAACAGAAAGGCTTTTCGAGAAATTTCCCAGAACATAGAACTAAAGGATGGAGAGATAAAGAAATAGGAAGAAAATGTTGAGACATGGGAGACATGGTCAGAAGGGCCAAAATGCATCTTCCAAGAGTTTGGAAGAAGCAAGAACAGGAAAACCTGAAGAGAAAGAAAATATATATTTTTTTTTAAAAAGGGAGGAGGGAATATTTTAGCTCTAAGGAATGACTCAAGTTTTCAGATTGAGAGTGTCCACCGAGTGTTGAGCAGGGCAGACGAATAACACTTAGGTAATGAGATATCAAAATTGTCCTTATGGAAAAAAAGCAGTTAATTATAAAGGAATAAGAATCAAATTAGCCTCAGACTTCTCATTAGTAACATTGGATTGCAGAAGATAATTCAGGATTGCACTCAATGTTCTGAAGGAAAATTATTTATACCTAGAATTCTATACCCAGTTGAATTATTCATCAAATATGAGGACAAGAACTCAGAAAATTTATATCAACACAAGACATAAGATAAGAAATGTAAGAAAAAGAGAAACTAATGCAGAAAACCCAGAGGAAAACAAATTCTAATTTGAGAAAACAGTAAGTCAAAATGTGAATCAGCCAAAGTATTGATTAGACCTTCATGGGGAGTTGATGAAATAAGAAGCTAAGAAGAAAGGAGAATTTTCAAAAAGCCAACAAACAAATGCTTCAGAGTGACACATTAGAATGACGGATTTTAAAAAAATGTCCTTTGAATTTTTCAATTAGAAACCTGGTGGTTATTTTATATCCTGGTGACTTGAACAAACACACATCAGTGATGAACAAGCATATGGATTGAAAATATATCTTATATCTAAATGCTCCAATTTGTTCGCCAATGTCTCTAACTCCTAGCACTGAAAACAAAGTTAAAATGGGATTCACTTATTACTAAGGAACATGTTTGCTCTTTGAAATAATTTAACTCATTTATCTCAGAATTTTTAAAAATGCCTCTAAGTTCTGATTTCTTGAAATTTCAATCTCAGGTGCCTTGAAATTATGCTCCTTGAATGTAGCAAGCACATTTCTAAAATATTCCCTTCCTAATATAGAGATGTTTGGTTTCAACTTTCTGACTGGCTAAATTTAGCAACTCTTCCGTATACCTAAGCCAATTGGAGGCATAGAAAGGCTAGTGGACAGCCAGAGGGCTCATTAAAACTTTGAAATTATTAATGTTTCACCTTCTGATTTGTGGTTGCAATACCTATAGCAAATATTTCCAAAAGCAGTTTTTATGAGTAAGTGTCCTGTGGCATCTATTAGCTGCATACAGGGTGAAAACTTCCAAATAGAGAAATAAGTACTTGCAATATTTGGCCATGAGAAAGAAATTGAACATACACACATGTGTGTATGCATGTGTAAATGCCCATAGGCACACAAAAAAACAATGCTACATTGTATCTCATCTGCTTCTTCCTAAAAAATATTAGAACGTACAAAGCAGATTAAAAAATCATTAACCTAATGTTATATCTTTCTTTTCAGCAACAAATTGAGTGGCATGTTTTCATAATGATTTTCCTTTCTGATTTACTAGGTAACACATGTTATTCAAGGAAAGTATAATGCTTAAATAATAATTTTAACTTCACATGATTGAAGCTTATTTGGAAATCTTGTGTGGCCGAAATGGAAATGATAATTTAAGTAGGAGATATGGAAGATAAATAAAAAGTGAAGCAGATAACAAGTATGATATTTACTAATGCCCCAAATTGTGAAACTTTGCTGTATAGTACAGTTCACATAAAGTAATTTATAACAAAGAAAGCTAATTCCGTGACTTCAGTTCTCCTCTGATATTGGCTATTGGATGTTGTGTGAATAGGGTTCATATAGCAGATCCATTAATAAAGCTTCTTTACTCTACCCTCACCCTTCACTTTCCTGTTGTCCTTTACCAGAACACCTACTTTGTATTAAACACACACACACACACACACACACACACACACACACACACGGAGGAATCAAAAGCAGTACAACACAAGTGCTCCTCTATCCATTCCAATCGGGTCAGATTTTAACTTCATTAAATTGCTGTCATATGGTGGCTGCTGACATACATCAGGCTTGGAGAGCTTCACTCATCAGGTATTCTCTAAGATTGTTAACAAGAACAGCAACTCTCATTAGGGGTTCCCCAAAAGCAGCTAATTAAGGGACAAAGGTTGCTCAGATTGTGACAATTACACCTGTAAGGTCCCTGTAGAAACACCCAAATCTCTAACAAACCTATGTTTGGTTGCTTAGGACAAGAAATAAAGAGCTCGTCCATTAAAAAAAAAATGAGAGGCAGAAACTGTCAACTATTTGAAAAGCTTTACGAAAATGATCATCCAATTAGTGGCTATGATCAAATCAGGCATGAACTCTCTCTGGATGGCTCCATAATTTTCCTTCTTGCATGGTGTAATTTCATATAGCTCAAATGAACTCGTGAGAGGTAATTCAGTTCCAAACAGTTTTCTCATCACTGCTAATTATACTAATACATTGAAATGCCTCCTACAAAATGCATGAGCCCTTTAAGCCACCTCATTAATGTGATATAATTTTTGCCAGAATATATATCAAACCTATTATCACCACAGGTTTCTTTAGCATTTTTTAAAAAAAATGTCTATCAAAAGCTTAAAAAGTAGAATTTATTGGACTGGTCTTCTCATAATTAACTGTTTCTTTGAACTACTGTTGTCTATTGTAGTATATTTCAACAGTGCTAACAGTCTTCAGTATGATATGCCCAAGACCCACTAGTTTCTTTTTCCTCTCTGAGTATTTGATTCCTTAAATCTTTTCCCCGTTGTAGCTGATTCTTGAAATGGCAAATGGTGCATGCAATAATGTGCAAAAATGAGTTATACAAACTGAAAGCAGGGGTGTAAAAAGAAGCATCATCTGAAACTAAAATAAAGACAGATTTTATGGTATTTATGTCAGTTAATTTAACTGCTGGTAGGGGCTTTTGTTGAAACATGAGTTAGTTCCAGTGTTTAACCTTGCAGTATTAATTTATGCTTTATGGCCTGAGTACTTTATCATTCCCTCCTTGGGAAGACAGTTATCTCATTAGCCAGAATTTAATGAAATGCAAGGATACACTTCTTAATTTCAAAGATTACTATAACACAAATCAGGTGTAAATCTCAGACTGACTGCCCCTTCCCTTGCCTGTTTAAAAAAAAAAAAGAGAGAGAGAGAGAGAGAGGTTCATTTTGCAATCATATCACAGAAATTCATTTGGTAGAATACATTTCATCACAGCCATTCTAAAGGCATCTCTCATCTGTAAAAGTTGGTTTAACTTTGTATCCAGCAATATTGATGGTCCTTTAGCTACTATAAAGTTTCTGGGGTTGACAATTCATTGTTCATCATCACAATTAAAAAATAAAATGTTGATAAAATTACCAATTCCCTAGACTTATTCAAGCATGGGCATGAACTCTTAACCACATTTTGACTAACCTCAGTTTCATAGATAGTACTATTGTATTTTGTTACAACAGTTTTTTTTTTCAAATTAGCAGATATTTTCATGGATAAGGTAAATATGCCCTTATTAGAATGATTAAATAAACAAACACATGTAAGTTTAAAATATAAGGCATATTATCTGCCTCAAGGAAGCAAAAATATTTAGGTTATAAAGCTGTTCACAATGACCTTTGTTTACTAAGAGTTCTAAGACATTGGAACATTTAAATACTAACTGGTTATCAATCCTGGCCCAAATGCTCCACTTTTGTGTTTCTGTATTTTTGTGCATGCCGCCTCCTTTGCTGAAATGCCTCTTGTTGATTACATCATCTGTAGCAGAATCTTGAGCCTGTAACAGCATTTATACTATCTATGATGAGTCTATTGTCTTCAGTTTATTTGAGAACGTTGCATGATATTTCAGTTCTTTTGGAAATGAATGAATGAATAAATGAATGCTTGGTGTATGTATATGGTGATATATTGTGACTGTTAATTTGAACATATATTTCCTAAACAATGAGATAATAAAGAGCTCATATATTTTTGACTATATAAACAATATAAAGTACGAAGAACCTGGTGAATTAGTGGCTTCCTCTAGTTTGCTATGTTAATTGGGGAAAAATACTTTCTAGAAACTAATAAAAATATAAAATCATGCATTTAACTAGCTATATGTCCCATGAGAGTGTGCACATGTGCATTTTGTGTGGGGATGTGTGTGTGTATGCGTGTATGTTTAAATAGCTCAAAATATAGGATTTGTTATCTCAGATATAGGCTTTATTTCAATGAAATAGCCAGTAAACTCTGGAATAGGGATGTATGATGTTTGTCTAACCAGCTATAGAGATTCTTTTCTAATATTTTTATATATTCCCTAGTCCTAGAAATTTGAAAATAATAAAACATGATGTGAAGTGTTGCAACTGACACTTCCTTGATCCAGAGCCAGGTTCTTTGGAGAAGTAGCATGACAACTTGGTCAGAGTATGGGATTTGGATTTACACAGAAGTGCATCCAAATCATGGCTACTGGTTATGTAATATTAGAAAAATTATTTAAGTTTTTATCATCTGTAAAATATCTTTCAAATCTTTTAAAAACATCTTTTGAAAATAAACTTTATTTTTTCAGACAGTTTTAGTTTTACAGAAACATTGAGAAGATACTACAGAGAAAGAATTTCCATACAGCTGAACACAGTTCCCTTATTAGCATCTCACTTTAGTATGGTACATTTATTACAATTCATAAACAATATTGGTACACTATTATGAACTAAAGTCCATACTTTATTTAGATTTAATTAGTTTTTGCCTAATGCCTTTTTTCTGTTCCAGGATCTGACCCAGGATACCACATTACATTTAGCAGTGATGTCCCCGTAAGGCTCCTCTTGGCTATGATAGTTTCTCAGGACTTTCATTGGTTTTGATGATCTTGACAGTTTTGAGATGCATTGGTCAGGTGTTTATAGGATGCTCCACTACTGAAATTTGTCTGATCTTTTTCTCTTGACTATGGGAGAATCACATAGGTAAAGTGCACTTTTCATCATACCATATCGAGGGTACATACTATTAACATAACTTATCACTGTTGATGTTAATCTTGATCACCTGGCTGAGATACTCATAACATGCTGACAAAAGTAAGCCAAGCAGCACATGTGAAAGCACATTTCTAACAGTGCCTGAAGCACAAGAGGGTTAAATTATCCTTGATTCCCATTTTTATTCTCCTTCTTGTCCGTCTCAATTCTTGTATGGAGCTGCTATGATTTTTTTAAATTAATATATTTTAACTTTGCCACAAGAAAGTATATTACAGTGGAATTTTCAGGGTAAAGTAGGTATCCATTTAAAGGAGAGTGCTTACTGAAATACTAAATAGACCTCTTAGAAGAGAGTCTTACTTTAAAGGCAGTCTAAAGGCACTGATCCTGAACTTTATAACATCATTTCAGTATAATGTGATTAGGCATCTACTTTGAAAAAAAATGTCACCTTATTACCTCACACTTGTTGGAATGGCTATTATAAAATAAGTGTCAGCAAAGATGTAAAGACATTGGAATCCTCTGCATTGTTGGTGGAAACACAGAATGGTGCAGCCACTATGAGGAACAGTATGGAAGTTCCTCAAAAATTAAAAATAGAAATATTATATGATTGAGCTATCCCACTTTGGGGTATATATTCAATAGAACTCAAATCAGGATCCTAAAAGATATTTGCACTTTTGTGTTCATTGCAGCATTATTCACAATAGCCAAGACATGGAAGCAACCTAAATGTCCATTCATAGTGAAGGAATAAATAAAATGTGGTATATACATACAATGGGATATTATTCAGCCTTAAAAAGGAAGGGAATCCTACCATTTGTGACAACATGGATGAACCTTGAGGATGTTCCATTAAGTGAAATAGGCCAGTCATGGAAGGACAAATACTGCATGATTCTATTTACATGAGATATCTAAAATAGTCAAGCTCATAGAAGCAGAGACAAGAGTGGGAGAAGGGGGAAATAGAGAATTGTTGTTCCATGAGTATAAAGTTTCAGTTACGCAAGATGAATAAGCTCTAGAGATATACTGTAAAACATACTATCTATGGTTAACAATGTATATTGTGCACTTTCAAATATGTTAAGAGAAAAGATCACATGTTAAATGTTCTTACCATAAAACACATATACATACACAAGGAAATTTTTGGAGATGGTGAATATATTTATTACCTTGATTGTGGTATCACTGATATATGCATAGATCTAAACTTATCAAAATGTATATTTTAAATATGTGCAATAATTGGTACATCTATTCTACCTCAATAAAACGCTAAAAAAAGTAAATGTCACCCATTAGCTATATTATGAACAGCTGTCTCCTCTTTTAAGTCCATCACCAACTTATTAAATGTTTAGGAGCAATAATCTTTTGGACAAAAACACCAAAGAATTTTGATTCCTGGATTTTTTTTCTTAGTCTTTTCAATACATTTGTGCTTGTTCTTAGAAAAAGTAATGTGTCTTTATCTTGAACTAAGACTTACCCTCTGTCTCTTCAGATATATTTAAGTAGCTACCATAAGCTGATCTTTGCTTTTGGTGAGCTTGTTCTCTGGCCCTACAGACCAGGTTTAAAAACTCTGGCCTTCCCTTCCATAACCATAATTATGCTTGCTGTTACTTGTACAATGTCTGCCTGTCAGTTGGACCATGAGTTCCATGGTGAGATGGACTAACACTTGTTTATGGGGTATATCCAGAACCTAGCACATGGCTGGCATATATTAATGCCAAAATACTTTTTGAATAGGTAAATTAATTAATTTTATGACGGAGGAATGCTTTCATATGTTTTTAATTTAATTTCTCAGAGCTGTAAAATGGGCAAGCAGGCTCATGGGCGTTAAATGATTTGTCCAAAGTCATACCAGAATGGATTAGCGCCAGGACTTGCTATCACCTCTTTTGATTTGGTGTCTAGTGTCCTTTTCACTAGAAAAAGATGTTTCTGATCAAGGGGCTATACTAGGTTATGTGGGGCATATAAAGACATATAATTATACCCACTTCCCAGGGGTTGGAGGATGGATTAATGTATTTTGAGAGCAGTAGGAAAAGAAAAGGTGCTATGGAAGTATAAAGTATTATTAATACTGAGTGCTGAAAAGGCATTATTGATTGTATAAGAACGAGATATATTTAAAGAAAAAGAGTCCCCAACCAGCCTGTCTCAGAGAGAGTATTGAACTTAATGTATGAAAAGTGCTTGAAGATTTACAGTTAGAACCCAGGCTTGGTCTGTGAGCCAGAAGCTCATCATCTCTCCTTGCATCTTCGTGGGTAGGTTCTTCTGATGTCCCTCCAGCCCCAGAGAAACTAGCTTGAAAAAAATTCCAGGAATATGGTAATAAAACAATAGAAAATTGGAGAATTCATTGTGATTTATTTCATTCGGAGGATGTTAATGATTTATAAAAATTTAAGTGAGTGTTTGCAATAACACATCTCATCCCAAAGCTCATAGGTTATTAAACAGACATGAGTTACTTAGCTGAAAAATAATAATACATACCTCATTCCACATAGTTGTTCCGTTTTTAACTTGGGTGGCTCTCATGTTTTATTCTTTTAAGAGGATTACTCCGTGGAATCCCAACAAAATGAGGGTAGTGGTTCCTTTCACCCCTTACCTTGAGCTGGGTCTATCCTGGGCTAAGGCCATGAGCAGAGCCTGGCTCTTTAGCCTGTATTAAATACAAAACTTACAGATCAACCTGGTTTGTAGACATGGCTATTGTTCCCCCTTCAGTTACCTCCAAATTCATTCTAATTCTTCTGCTACCTTTGCTCTGGCCAGTGACATAACATGGATATCTGTTTCTTAATGGCAGTAAGCACTTTAACAGTTGATACCAGAGTGGGGTCAGTTTGCAATGTATTATATTAACTGATTAAAAAAGTCCCAGAATTTCATACTTGAGAGGTTTCTTTAAAATTGGTAGAATGCTGTTTGCTATTCCTCTTATTTAATATGTATGTTTAGGGATGGATTTAAGGATCAAAATGAAAATACAAAATAAGACAGTATTTTTCACACTATCCGAATGAATGATCAGGTAGTTTTGGGTTATCTGTAGCTCATTTATCTGTTGGAAGATCTAACAAGAATGACAAAAAGCTTATTAGGAAATATTTTGCAAACAAATAGACATAAAAATATGTTTGATTTTGGTCCCAACCATGGTGACTTATCTGGAAAAACCATTTTTGTGGAATTCAAGCTGCCACATATCATGGAAACAACACTTATGATCCAGGTTCCTTTCTGGAACTCTGTGCTGCATTGTTATCTATATGCACTGCACTTTAGGAAGTAGACCAACATTTATTATACTAGGTAAAAATCCCAACAGATAAATAATTTAAGTGTTTGTCTCTACTAAACAATTTTAATTCAATCAATGGGTTATATGACTTTGCCAAGTAATTAGAAAACCCCTTGATTTTCTTTATATGCTTTGGAAAGTAATTTCAATAGATGATAAATTTACTCTTCTTTTCCGGCTTCCATTTCTCTTATGTATTTCCAATTATAAATATTTTATTCCACTGATATTTCATAACTTCATATGGGTCATTTTGAGGTGGAGATTGCGAAGTTCAAGCAGAGAATAGATGTTGGAGTAAGACGATACCTTTTACTGGGAGCAGAAAGACTGCCCATAAAGGTCCCTGCTTGGCACTAATTCTGCATCACACAACTTGACCATTAGCTCTAAAGTTCTCCCTCCATATAAACAAGATGGAATTTATTTCACATCATCTCACCCCTAGTTGCATTAAGTTTAAAATGTTGATTTATTTGGTTGGGCTACTGACAACTGTATTCTGAGCTGAGCATAAAACTATATTTAGATGTAATTCTTTGAGGGGCCAGAGGGTAACAATTTATCCACTTAGTCTTGTAGAAATTAATTTTTCGATTTGACTATTCATAGCATTATTAATGAAGAAAAGCTGCAAGAGAAAACAGACCATTTTCAGGAATGTGATTCAGAACATTAACACCTTAATTTACATAAAATTAGTTACATACTGCTGCAGTAATTTAATTTGTTTGACCAGTAGTTTGCAACTGTGAAAAATAGATTCAGAAAGGCCAGACAAGTTCTACATATTTTCTCCAAATGACTAGTCTCAGAATAATATGAAACAGAGAGAGAATTAATTACAAGACAATTCAGAATACCATTGTGGCAGCTTTGAAATGCATGGATTAGAAACACATTCTTCTTTTCTCCTTCTTCAAAAATCTTCATAAAATGCCTGCTTCATGCCTGAAATAGCTTCCATATTTTCTCCAGGTTTCATTACAGTTGCATAAGTAAAAATAATAAAACTAAAATTATATGATGTACATTGTTATCAGATAAAAACCTGAACCAATGTAGGTTTACCAATAATAATATTACTTAGTTTAACATACAGGCATGGGACACAAAATAGATACATTAATCTCATATGTTGTTAACCTGTTAACATCCAGAACTTAGCTACCTTAACTTTTATAAGTCAAGTGTAATTAATATAATTATTTAAATAATTATTTAAATAATTAGATAATTGCTCTTAAAAATTAGTCATGTATGAACATAAATAACAAAGCTTTCCAATTTTCCCGTCTTCATATTTTTCCTACTTTGAAACATTTCTCATATGTCAAATACATTTTCTATTTAAAAATGTATTTCTAATTCAAAATTTCTTTACCACTATACTAATGGTATCACTTACAGCTGTACTCAATGCTTCCTTATAACTTATGTAGGTCCTACTTATGATTCTTCATGTAGGACTTTCTTAAATCACAGCTTTATATTAAATATCTACTTATAGCCAGGTTTAATTGATGAGGGTAACCATTCTTTCTTTTTCCCTCCACCAGCTATAAATTTGAAGGTAAATTATTTAGTAATATAAAGCTCTGCTTTCTATTTTTGATACATTAGGAAAATCATTTGTTCAAAATCAAATGCCTCTTATTGATATGGTAAAAAATATCCCAGGCTGACATAGAAGGTAATTGCTATCCAAAAGTTTTTGTACTACCAAAAACATTTGATTTTGAAACTGTTTTTTGAATTGGCTAAATTTATTTTTAAAATATATAGGGCAATTCTTAGGTTATTTTTGATACTGTCCCTGTTGGACAGCTTATAAATCATTTTCAATGTAGGAAATGAAATTTTTTCTTTGTCATTCACCTGTTTCTGGGAGAGAGTGGAGAGGGTTAACAAAAAAAAAAAATTTCGTAAATTTTTTTTCTTTTCTAATTTATCTTTTTCTAGATGCTAACTAGATCTACATTATAAATCAAGTAATATCTTTAAATGTTGACTGCCACACTAGAAAAAAAATTTTTCCTTGGGGCCACAGTGTTTTATTGCAAAAATCGAATAATAGAATAAAAACTTTGAAAATAAAACCATCCTTTCTAATTCAATGAAAAATGTGTTATTGTTTATTGCTTTCTGTGCATGGGTTATACGCAACTTGAAAAGTAGTTCTCATGGCTCCCAAGGTGAAGAAACGTGTGAGTTACACATGCTCCACGAGCCCCTGGGCTCAAAACTAGTGTGAGTTAAATACAACTCACATGGCAGTTAATGTGTTGAAGTAATCTTCTAGTCCCTTTGCCATGAAGATATCTCTTCCTTGATGACTTTCTAAAGTAGTCAATGTGGTGGAATGTTTGGAAATTCAGGGTACTTGGATTTGATCTTAATTTTGCTATTAGCTAGCTCAGCGAACTTGAGTGAGTTCACTAATCATTTCTGAGCCGTGGTTTCCTCTTGGGCGAAATGAAAGTTTTAGATTTGATGATCAGTAGGATCTCTTCTGGTTCACTAAATGCAGCATTTTACACAGTACTTTGTTTGTTTGTTTGTTTGGTATATTTAATTTTTCTTAAAAGGTGACATGGCTGAATATAAACAGGATTATGGACATGGTCGAGGTGGAAGGGCAGTATCATTTTTAAAGGTGAATTCCAGAGAGTCACCTACTTATGTGGTGAAGGAAAGGAGCAGGTGGACAGAGAGACAGACTGTCAGTTTCCTTGCTCTACTTTTCCTTTAATTCTTGACTTTGGTCTTCTTTCCAGTAGCGCATCAAGACAAGAAGAGGGTGTAGAAAGACAGATTATTCAGTAACAAAACTCACTTCATCTAGACTATGTTTTGTTACTGTAAACTTGCCCTAAGGTTATGGACATGCTTGAAGCTCTGACTGGGGGGTGGGGGGGTGAGGGGGCAAGGGCAATATACATAACCTAAACTTTTGTATTCCCATAATATGCTGAAATAAAAAAAAATAAAAAGAAAGGTTATATTACACTGCTAGGCAAATCGTGCATTCTCTTTTGAATTCGGTGGCCTTATATTACCATGCCCTCTATTAAAAAGAAAAAAAAAATGAATAACCACTATAATCACAAAGCTTTGGATTTCTAATATATAGACATAATGTCTACTCCTGTCAATGTATTTGTATCATTGCTTTGTTTTTACTATTTAAAAGACTCCTTCCTAGAAATAGTGTATACCCCACAATTAAGTTTGCTTCAAAATAAACCAAATTTCAAAAGGATCAAAATCAATGAAGATAATTTAAAAAGTAGAAAATGGTTTCCACAAATCAGCTCTCTGGTCTAAGTATGCAATATTCCACAAGCCCTGGAAAGCTTCCTAATCTAGTCATTTGTCAGAGTGTAGGTCAAATGATTTGCTGAATCTAACTTTTATTGATCAGATGCTGTTTTAGGGAGCATGCGCTGAACATTACTGGTAAAATGATAGACTTTCTTTGAATAATACATGGTTTGTACCCTAAGCTGAATGATGTTAAATACACACACACACACACACACACAAATATACACCTTGTCAAACCTATAATGGAGTAGACAACTGAATAAAAGAGCAAACTTTCATTGCAGCACAAGAGCACAAGATAGTAACAGAGAAACTGAACTGTTAAATCAAATCCGTGAAATTCATTTTCTTTGTACAACATTAAAATATATTCCATAAAATGGCAGAGCAATCCAATAAAAGAGCAGGTTCTGAAAAGAGTAATTTGTGTGCAAAAAGGTTATACATTTAATAGAGCTCTCCTATAGTTTTGATCACATTCAGAATTCTATTGCTTTTTGTTAAATCTTCTGAGATTTTTTCAAATTTTTTATCATTTCTTTGAAATATATAAACCTTTTAATGTACAGATAATTTATTCAGCATCTACATTTAAATGCTCCGTAGGCATAATTTTTTAAGTTTTCTTTCCTAGCTGTTTTTACGTTGTTTCAAAGAGATTATTCATTGTCAACAAATTATTACAGTACTGATCTGTTAGGGTACCAATTCTTAGGTTCATTTCAATATTTTAATTATTTGCATAATAATTTTGAAGGAACAGAAGCTTTTGTGACTCATTGTTTCAGGAAAATTGTTGAAATACTTTTAATATTAATTGTTATATCTGTATTAGAACAGAAAATAATTTCTTATAATATGACCTTATGAATATGAACATGAAGCTGTTTATGCTCCTGTATTGTTATGTTTTCCAGAAAATATTTGAGGAAATCATGGGTAATTAAGTATGAATGACAATAGTTATGTTATTTTTCAAAATGAAACAGACTTTCAAATAACTCTAAAGGCACAAGCAACTTTATTTTTCAATATGTTTTCCTATCTTTACTAATATTACCAATTACGAAGATTTATTTTACCGAGAGAATATTTTGTTTACAAAAATCCATAACTATGTTTAATTTTGTGTTAGAAAATATATTTTTACCTGTAGCTGAACGACATTAAAAGTTGTTCTGCCTTAAGTCTTTAGTAAATTATAATTGTTTGGTAAGGTTATAGTGCTTACAACAGGAAGAAGTGGATTCTTTTATATGCATGCTAATTTGGCTGAAAACTACAAAGAGAATGAGAGAGTATTTTCCTCATGTACATGCTCTGTATTCTTTTACTTTTTTTAAAGAGGGAATATTGAGCTGTTTCCAATTAAATTGAAATGTGGCACGGAAGTTATCAATCAAATGTAATCATTTTGTGCAAAACAATATCACATGCAAAATTAACATGTGCAACAGGGGGAAGTGTCAGAACATATCCATCGTTCGTGGGACAGCTCATCTCTTAATGAAACGATGAAATTCTGGAAGCATTGCTCTGGGCTTCCTGGCATCACTCACTTTAGCCCTCTTTCCTCAGGCTCACTTACCTTGGTGGCTGCTTTTGGGTGCTTTCCATACAAGATGCAGAAGTGGAATTGGAACGAAACTGTCAAGTTAACAGTACCTTCCTCTTGGTCCTCCCAGGAATCCTTATCTTAATCTCATTTAGACAGCAAAAACTGGTATTCGTGCACAACATTGGTAGGTGGTGACAGAGATGATGAAGTGTGATTTTGCAGTTTCCTACATACTGTATTCTCATCCTTCTCAACCTCATGCCACCATGGGTAGCAGGACCCCTGGCTGCTAGAGGCTTGCACCATGACATCCAGGGGAGATCTGAAAGTCCTCACAATTGGCATTAAGCCATGCCTTCCAGTGGCCAACATTCTCAGCAAGGCCTTTATGGTTTGGTCTTGCCCAGCTCTGCTGTGTCACTTGCCTCCCATCCCATGCCCAAGCCTACTCAACTTGACTGTGGTCACTCTGGCCGTATCTCTATTTCTGGCACATACTATTTCCCAGTCTTGAGTTATTGGGGTCTTTGTATGTCTATTCCTAGAAGGCTCTTCTTGTCATTCCCCACCTGTGCCAATCCTACTAGTCTTTGAAAATTCAACTTAACATTCACCTTGTCCAAATTGTCTTCCCCTAAAGCCCCAGTCTAATTTTGGATTCCCCCAATGACTCCTTCGAGTTAATCTTTCTCTCAAACATTCTATTTTTATTCTTCACAATTCTCATTTTTCAACTCTTTGTGCAATGTCTATTGCCCTGATTAGATTGGAAGCTACATAAAGTCATGGAGATTTCTTTTCCACCATTGTATCCCCAGCACTTATTTTAGTGCCTGATGTTTAATAGGTACTCATTACATTTTTTCAAAAAATTAAAATAGCTCGTTAATGTTAGAGTTGTAGCTTGAAACTAAGACATCTATTCTTACTCACATTCCTACCCTACCATGACAGCCTTCCATGAAAATTTATGAAAGTAAGCAGCACTAATGAGTTTCATCATGAAGGAATAGTGGTTCTAATTTTTACCACCTGGCAGCATATAATTTTTTTCCAATTTTCAAATCTTGGAATTAATGACTAAAATAGTACTTTTTGATAAAAACCCCTGGAAGTTTATTTTATAAGAATTTATACCAGAGTTAAGTTTGGGCAAGTACTAATCTTAAGTTTCTCATACCCAAACAGTATGAAAAGTCCTTCATGACTAACAGTAATAAGCTCAAATTGTACACTACACGGAAGCATACTGTGGAGGTAAACACAAGATTTCTAAAGTGAATAGATGTAGAAGTTAAAGCTCACCTTCATTACTTTTATGCCATATGATGCTGGGCCAGTTTCATTAAATGCTTCTGAGTCTCAGTTTTCTTATCTATAAAACAGAGGCCAATTATTACTACCTTTTATTTAGCCCCTGTTTTATTCATTTCTCTAACCTACCTGCAACATGGAACTAGATCTGTCTCAATAAATATGCTAACAAATAAACAACTTAGCACAGTGCATGTCAAATAGGAAATGCTCAATATATCCAGGCTGCAATTTCTATTATTATAGATCTATGTCTATATCTGTTTCTTTATCTCTTTCTATATCTATGTCTATCTATATAGCATACCCATTGCAGTGTCTGATACAAAGTTGGCCCCCACTGCATGGCCGTATGATGTAGTAGAAAGCTTTTGTTAATATAAATGACCCATAAAAAATCCAATGTGTGTTTTTTAAATAGGTACAATTTCACAGTAGAAACAACTAGATGCTCCTATTATGCAGGCCTGTTCTGATGTAGTCTATTAGTAGAGACTGCCAGTAATTATTCTCTTTAATTTTCTAATTCTACTCTAAGATTAGTTTTAAATGTTGCTTTATCTTTATTTTTTATTTAAAAACTATACTATTTCTAAAAAGACAAACCAATTTTGCCAAAAGCTCTATAGGGTCAACAAATCTTCTTCATAGTAGTTTTCAAAATATGAAGAAATTCACAAACACACATTCTTTAATAAAACTACATGAATGTGTTATAGGTCATACACACACAAAAAAAAATGAGGAATTTTTAAACATTATACATATAACTGAAAAGAGGAGACCACTTTGTAGTTTGCAGGATATTTCCAAGGGATCTTCCCATTTCCTAAACCTATTTTTATCACTATATATGAATCTCATTTGTAAATTGTTGCTTTATTAATTCAAGATTTATTGCAGAATTTTGCTAGAGGATTTGTGATGATTTCATCAGAGTGCTGACATGGCTTCCCCCTTGTAATTACTGTGGTATCCAAAGATATGTAAAAATTATGAAAATTCAAAGCTATTAAAATTATACATTACAGATTTTGGTTGTCATTAGCAACATGTTATAATCATATTTTATGCAGTAGGGATTATATGATGTTCATTCTTGTTAGATAAACACAATGAATCTAAAAACTGCATGCGGCGCAAACATAAATTTCATAGTGGATAGGAGGCATTAAGAACACAGGCATTGGCAATCAGAACTCAGTTTTCTCATCTGTAAAATGGAAATAATTGATAGTAACTCTCTGACAGAATTGATGTGAGGATTCAATTAAATAATACATGGAAAACATTAGCATATTGCTTGGCTTATTTCAACATAAAGTAAATGTTAACTTCACAATTCTGCATGGGGAGAAGAGGGGGTGTGAAATACATTTTGTGGTATAAAATATAATGACTATTGTAACATTGAAGAGCAGAGAAATGAGGATGGGCCATCACTTCTTTCCAAATCCATCTGTGAGATTGTGTAAGAAAGAAGCTTCTGGGGAAATACAGAGTGGATTTGGCCAACTACAAAGGCAGTGGGTCAGAAGGCACAAAACCTGGCAGAAAGTTGAGAGTAGGAGACGGGAAGAAAGACTGCACATTATAAAAATATGCCATAGGATTTGATGCTCGTGAAGTGAAAACACTCCTTGTAATAAGTTACCAGTGGCTGCTGTTGATTTGAAATTTAGTGACAAGCCAAGATGTTGCTACAGTCAGATGTTGATCTATAGAGGCAATGGGTCCAACTTCTGGAGAACGTTTTTTTACCTATCTGGCAGTAATTTAAGCAGTGTGAAAACTCGCGCCAATGCTCTTTTGGGTCATTATACTTCTGCACGTCATCCATAATATATTTGAAGCCGGTAACACATTAGCCTTGTTAAATTTATTTGTATTTCACAAATTATTTTTGAAAACATCCACCCTTTGTCAAGGCTGCTCCTTAATCTAACATATTTATCATGTGGAATTTTATTTATTAAGTTTTATTTGCCGTCAAGAGAGACAGACATGAATACAGTGTTTAAAAAGATGTCTATTGATGTGAGAAAAAAGATGCAAGTCCCGAAGTGGAAGCTCAGTGGATTGGAGAAATGTAAACGTCCTCTACATTTTATCTTCACATGACAAAATGCATTATGGTCAAAATAGGATCGTCTCTAAATCATGGTTTTCTAACATTCTAAAATCTGCATAGGATAAGCCTGTGCTTTCAGTTAGGCTTTCTTAAATATTTTAAATTCCTTGAGCAACCATTTTGTCATAAATGCTACTAGGTCATGTAAGCCTCTTCTTTCTTACACTCTTTTATATGTAGTTGTTTCAGATACATTAAAGCCAATTATAATTACCTTGGCTATATAAAACAACACCTCCTTACGCAAGGAGGATGTGATATACAGGGTGCAACATATACTGGTGTCAAAAGCAAGTTATTTTCATCAGACAATTATAGTTGTCTTTGACATCAGGCCTACATTTCCCACCAATTAGTACAAACTGCAGGGTGCAATTCTAGAATTCTGCAGCGTTAGCAGCTAGTGGTACTAAGTGGAATTTAGGGCATTTAAATACTGTAAGGCCCAATAAATATTCCACTTTAACTTCCATTGGTTCAAATCAATAGTCTGTGTTGTCTGCACATCATTTTTCCTCGGCAAGAAAGTGCATATGGATTTTATTTTTTGTTGGATATTAATTCTTCTTGTCAATAAAGTGCTTAATTTTCATTTTAACTCTATGTCTTTCCTGAATGCCACCAAACTGTTTATCAGGCCAAACTTACAGCCACTGGTGGGGGCAGAGGTAGAGGTCAGGGGAAGACTTTCGTGGAAAAGAAATGTTTAAGGGTGAAAAGGAAAACTGAGTTTTATTTTTCACATCCTGATTAGTTATACAGTTATTTGGTGTCCCTTAAAATTATTCAATTGCTCAAGTAAAAACCGTATAAATACAAAACAGATCATTGCTTGAAGTTTTAAGGATTTTATTTCTCATTTGAGAAATACATAAATGAAAACATATATGACTATCAGATGCCAGGACTAAGGAATAAAAGTGGAAAATTAATCAGTTAATTTACCTGCTTGGCACCTGTCAGCTGTGCTGTCTCATTTTTAATGTATGGAGTTGACTAAACTGATAAGCTATTTTGATGATTATTAAAATAATGTTTGAGTTGCATCAGTTTCCAGCATAATGCCAGACTTTGTAATACAAACGGTATGTTGCCTTTCAATGGGTTACCCTCAAATGTAGTTGTCTTGATTTATGATTTATGTCACTTATGATACTTAAATATTTCCCTAAGTTTCAAGATTTTGAGTCCATATAGTCAATTATATTATTTTAGACATCATTTCTAAAGTTCAAGGATTGTCCTTTCTTTTTATTTTTTCTCTCTTGACTGATTTTACTGAAAATTATTGGCTAATATTTAAGAAGACTGAGAATCTGTGACATGGTAGAAACATTTTTTAAATGGGCATAATTAGATGGCTACAAAAAAAAGGAGGGCAATTAAAACAGTGTATACTTTAGCCAGGATCTTTTTTTTTTTTTTTTTTTTAGTTTCAAAGCAGGTAACCCAAAACATTCTTACCCACATAATACTTTGAAAGTATCGTTCTTTCAACTAAATCACCTGGGACTTTAATAAAGAAATACACTATCGGCCCTCCAAATTCATGAGTTCCATGTCCACGGGTTCTGCAACCATGGATTCAACCAACTGGGGATCAAAAATATTCAGAAAAAAATTGCATATGTACTGAACAGGTACAGACATTTTTTCTTGTCATCATTCCCAAAACAATACAGTATAACAACTATTTATGTGGCATTTATTAATACATTTTATTAGTTATTATACATAACTTACAGATGATTTAAAGTATACAGGGGAGGGTATGTATAGGTTCTATGCAAAGACTACACTTGAGCTGATTTTGGTGGCTGCAGGGGTCCTGAAACCAATGCCCACAGTTACTGAGGAATGACTGTATAAAAGGAAGGGATGACACTATTTTCAACTGGGACCAAATTTCCCTCCTCAAACATCAAGAATATGGGGCTATCCAAAAGTATTCTTTTTAAAAAATAAATGTAATTTTTTAAAAAAAAACAAGAGAGGACTCTGTTAGGTGGCTTTGAAAATTATGGGCAATGTCGTTATGGTCTGTTGCAGCCATAAAACATTAAAGGTGGGGCACGGAGCCCTTGTGGAGAGTGAGGGAGAAAGATTATGCAGAGTGGTCCAACCAGTAAGAGTCCATTGCAGAGTCACGCAGTTCATCTCTCCGTCTTCTAATGGGTCAGAAGCCCCCCTCACATTTTCCAAACTTCTTCCACTCTTTTTCCTCGAGAACATTTATAAGTATTCTGGAAAAAATACTATAGGAATAGAGCATTGAGCATGCACTAAAAATAATAAATGGAAAGATACAATGGGCCCCAGGTGGGTATCAGTCATTTGTTCATTTATTCCTTCGGTGTCTATTGAGAAACTACTGTGAGTTTGACAATGTGGGGATGACTCAGAAATGGATCCAGATGCCAGGAATTTGTGGTTTAGGGCATCTGAGGCAAACACATAAATAATTATAGTACAGTATAATGTGTGATTAGTGCCATAAAAACGTCACAAGAGGAAACACTACAGAAGTGTTTGGAAGAGAAGGTGCATACTTGAATGGAGTCAGACAATGAGTCATTCCACTCATTCCGAGTGGCTTTTGATCTAGTCCCTGGGAGCTTCAGTTTCTCTCCACTGATAATATTAGGGAAAGATAGCTGTGTTAAATATGAAATATTGTACGTGAATAATAGTCCTCTGTATTGAAGTGTTAATTTACAGTGTTGTATTTCTAGTAAAGGAACCACTTTCAATGGCTGCAAAACATACCTGTCAAAGGGGAATGTACTTACAAGCACTTGATAATTAATTCATTCTTACCACTGCACTTTGGGTGAAGTTAACCCAGACAAAAAACTCCCTCCCCACGTTTGTCACATTATGCATAAGAAAAGCTAGTAGCAGACTAGCCACACGGTTAAGGCCCTAAAGTCATCTTAGTGGAGCAAGCCCTGAGAACTTTCTCTCTTTCTTGTAGAATTTCGGGTAAAGGGTAGCCAGGTTTATACAGGCAGCTCTTTTTCTCTCTCTAGAGTAAGAGGAAGCAAATGCTATCATGTGACTCAGACTTGACTTAGGATTTTTTCCAGCATCACTCACTTTCCCAAACCTACCTGAGCACGTAAGCAGACATTGCATTTAAGAGTCAAAAACAGCAAATACAGTTTAAGAGTCTAAATATTGTAACCATACTCTGCCGTGGCCCGTGGTCCAAAAACATCCCAGTAACAGTCACCCTGAACCTAGCCCGCAGAGAGAGAGGAGAGCAGTGTTTCTGTGAAGTACACGATGGCTGCAACTTTACTGTCATTTTAACTCTTCCTCAAATTTTCCTTCCCCTGGCGTACTCTGTGGAATCTCATCAGCGCAACAGCTTCCTTTCGAGTGGCACTGAGTGTATCTTTCCAATGGTGCATGGAGGGTATAAGCTCATAACACCCATTAGCATTAATGGGAGTTATCCGCGTAAATCCCCTCACATCGATTAGAGAATAGGCCCCTTTTGATTTTAGAAATCTTTCCTGTGAGGATTTCCCCTGTGTCTAGTATGGGCATATAAATGGCCATTTTATTGTATTAAATATGTATCACATCCATCATTTTTAATGCTATGCTGTGATGAAGGCTTCTCAGTTCTGGGATCAGTTCAGAAAATATTTAAACTTGGCAAGCTAAACAAGCCTCAGCTAAGAAAGCCTACGGGCCCCATTCAGAGGAACATTATCTGCCATTTATGCTTGATTTAAAAAACACACACACACACAACTGAAATTACTCAGAAAAAAGTGTGGACAACATTGTTTTTGACTAAATTACAGGCTTTTAATATTCATTAGCAGTGACTTTCCCGTTACTCAGCCAAGAAAATCTGTACACAAACAAGGAGAGAGAAATTCACAAACAACTACTAGTGTTGGTTAACAACAAAATTATAACAACTATAGAAAGTCAGCTTGGGTTCTGACCTAAGGTGACTATGTTGAGTGACCTCTGCACAATAGTCTCTCTCTGATCACGGCATTTACATAGAGATGCAGAGTGGAAAAGAAACGAAATCCGCGTTTCCCCATTGTTGTTTTATGCGTTGTAACTTTGCTACCAGAGTGGCTATTTGCAAGACTCTTAAAGCAGAGGCAGTGTAATGCTGTCCAGGAGTGCGGACTGCAGACATCACTGACTCACAGGTCTGTTCAAGTTAACCTTTAGATGGCCATGCTCTCTTCAGATAACCACGGTTCTATCTCTCCACTGTATTATGCCGCCCCTCTTCTCACACATCCCGTTCGCATAGTAAAGTAGATATTTGACCCTAGGCAAGCTATTTAGACTCTCCGATGCTTAATTTCATTCTCTGTAAAATGGGGAATTGATACATTTGCTGAAAGATTTTGTTCAGGATAAAATGAAATAATGTTCATGAAGCTCTCACTCAGACTCTGGTGTAGATTAGGTGTTCAGTATATGGTGGACATTGTTATTAAGCAATTGTGATAAAGAGTATGTAGGAACAGGCTTGAGAATATGTGCACTCACTGGATCCGTCAACACCGTAGTTGGGATCTCTGGCCCTACCCTCTCCTGCATAGAGGATGTCAGGGGAGTGTCACCCCCATACAGAGCATCACAGATATGAAGAGGAAGAAGCCCATTTCTCGGCTCTATCTTCAAGAGCGCATTTACATTTTACACAATACAGAGACAAATGGAAATACCATCTCCTTACCAGGTATCTCTAACCACATACTGTTTTAGAGAGTAAGTGTGACCTTATTGCAAAGGTGCCGCATCTTTTAAGATTTGCCAACAGGGGAAAAACGACCTTGATTCTGCAAGAAACAGGAAGACCTCTGGAGTGCAGACATGCACGTTCTGCTACAGCTTCTTCTGTTGGGGAGCTACCCAGCATGGCCAGTTCCTGCTCTTTGCATCCAGCAGATGACAGTTCGTGCAATAAAGAGGAGTTTAGCTGGCTTCATTCATGGGGCTTCTGTGTAATCATATATATCTGGTATTTCTTAAATAGGTCTTAGCTTATTAATCTTTTCTTCTTCCTTATATTTTCTTCACGCTTAGAGTTCCCTTGGGTCTCTAAGGGAATGTTGATTTACTGGCTCTTCTTCCAGTAGACCCCTCTCAATATTGTATTACCTCTTACTGAATTAATTGAATCCCTTTTGAATCAGCTGGCCAGGAGAGTGTCTTCTTCATTCTTTCTTTCTTTTTTTTTTTTTTTTTTAAGAGAAGGGTATTCAATTCACACTTAAACATATTTCACAGCTCTGGCGTCATCATGTACTTTAAAAATCTCCCTTGGCCTTTTCAGACCTTTTTTTCCTTCAAGGCTTTTACAATGAAAGGAAACTTCCAACCATGTCCAGCAAGTCATACAAGACAGCATTACGTAGTGGAAATCGGTGACATTTACAGAAGAGGAATATTAGGAGGACATTTGTGGGCTTATTTGTTAAGATTAATGGGATAGGGATTATTAAAGATCTGGTTTTTCATATGTATACATGTGAGTATGTAAAGATGGGGGGGTGTGGGTGGAGGAGAGAGGCAGGATTCAAGAAGACAAAGGCCTAAGGCAATTTACATTAGGGTTTACAATGGTTTTGCTGCAAGCATGCAGAACTAACTGGGTTTAGA